>NC_142121.1:1265000-1345000 GCF_056152115.1 Neolamprologus brichardi | reverse complement strand
TTGCATGTTAGGCAGGCCTCTTCTCTCTCTGAATTTAAAAGTCTTCTTAAAACATATTTATTCGCTGAAGCCTTTGGCATTGATTAGAGGGGTTGACTCTATTTGTTTTAACATGTTTCAATTTATTTTAGTTTTTTAGTTATTTATTTTAACTTATCTTATCTCATTTAAATTTTTCTTTACTTATGCTATTAGCATGTACAGCACTTTGTGAACGCTGGTTTTATGTTAAAGTGCTTTATAAATAAAGGTGGTATGGTATGGAAAAGAACGAGAAAACAAAAAAAAAAGATCACTCTCTCTCTCACACACACACACACACACACACAGAGAGACTTGAGACTGCTAGAAAAAGATGCAAACGTAAACATTTCAAATCCACAAAACATATATGATAACTTAAAAAAATTATTCAAGTCTGCAGGAAAGTAACAGAAATATACAAATATAAGCTCTTATTGTGAAGTGTAAGCGGAACTTCCGTCTCCTGCTGTTGACGCAGCCGCAGTGCGCTGCAGGGACTAAAATCCGGCGGCTTGCTGCCTGTTTTCGGCTGTTTTCGGGCTCTTCCGGTCAGCATGGCGCACCTGCGGCTCCTCCGCGCGGCGGTAACGGAGCGGCTCGCGGCGGCGGCGGAGGAGATCCTCGTGCTGGTGGAGAGAGTGATGGTGGAGCGCGAGGACGAGCTCATCCGCCTGTACGCACCGACGCCCGCGACTGTCGGCGGGGACGCGCACACAGGTCCGGTCCAACGTGAGCGAGCTTCTGGTTCTGTTGTTTATTTTTCACAATAAAAGCTTCAGCGGAACGAAAACTGCGTCTTGCTGATTTGTTTTCTGGAGTTTGTGGTTCTGTTTGTTTTCTTTAAGCTCAAGAATCTTTTTAATGTTTCAAATATTCTTCAGAAATTAAAAAAACTCTCGTCCTCTGCAGACACTCAGCACCTCCAGGAGTCTGAGCCGCCGACCATCAAGCAGGAGCAGCAGGAGCAGCAGGAGCAGCAGGAGGAGGTGTGGGTCGCTCCTCAGGCAGCAGAGGATGATGTTAAACCATTCAAGCATGAGCTGCCTGAGGAGGAGGAGGCTCAGATGGTGGAGATAATGAAAGACGAAGCCCAGCCGGGCACTTCTTGTGAGGAGCCCGCTGCTCCTCCTCCTCATGGTGCTCCTGCTGTTGGTGAAGGCGGTGGAGGAGGTGGGACTTCCTGCAGCTGTAAAGTTTGTGGGATGAAGTTCAGCTACCGGGGCTCTCTGCTGAACCACGCCGAGACTCACGCCGCCGCCGAGTGCTGCCTCTGCAGCGTGTGCGGCGAGCCGCAGGCTGACCGGCAACGCCTGCTGGAGCACCTACGGACACACCTGAAGAGCCACGTCTGCAAGTTTTGTGGGAAAAGCTTCCAGCGGCGGGTGGAGCTGAAGGTGCACACGCGCAGCCACACGGGCGAGAAGCCTTTCAGCTGCCGGCTGTGCGGGAAGCGATTCACCCGCAAGAACAACATGGAGATCCACATGAGGACGCACACTGGCGAGAAGCCATACCACTGCACCATCTGTGGGAAGGGCTTCAACATCACCTCCTCCATGATCCGCCACGCCCGCACACACACCGGGGAGAAACCCTACAGCTGCCGCGTGTGTGGGAGGGGCTTCACGGCCAGCTCGGACATGAAGATCCACATGAGGACGCACACGGGCGAGAAGCCCTACACCTGCCCCGTGTGCGGGAGGGGCTTCGCTCTCAGCACGCCACTTAAACACCATATGAAGCACCACACGGAGGAGCGGCCGTACTGCTGCAGCCACTGCAACCGCTGCTTCAGCGACGTGTACACGCTGCGGCGCCACATGAAAAACCACGGTGAGAGTGCGGCGTCCTGACGGGTGGCGAGGACTGTGGGTGGAAATCACAGTTCCTGTTTTTACCACAGATTGGGTGGTGCTGCTGAAGGGTGGTGCCACTCCGTGAATCAGGACTTTTTTTTTCATTTTATAATCTGGATTATTTATCAGGCGCTGCGGGGTCGACCGCCATTCGCTGCCGGTTACGGACCAATGAGAGCCCAAAAGTGGAACGAGGTCACATGGGCTTGAGGACGCCGCAGACGCCGTGACTTATTTCCTGTTAAAGTTCTGGAGGCCGCATTCACACCTGGTGCACTTTTAAACCTCCACGCAGTCTCACGATGATAAAGACCTGTGTGGTGTCTCCTCCTATCACGGTTCACCTGCAGAAACACTTCTTCACGCCCTCTGGATCTGTGAGGCCCAGACTGTGGGTCATGCCCTCTGGTGGGCCCTGAAGGTACTGCAGGCCAGACTGAGCGCTCATGCTCAATAAAAATCTCAGCTCAAAAGAGTTTAAAATTGAAAACAGAGATTTCTAATCGTTAACATTCACACTTTATAAACCTTTAGACAAGAAGAAGATTCAGTTTTGTACTCCTGTTAATTCTCACAGGTTTGGTTGATGACATCAGATTTTTCCGTGAAAGTTTTCAAAAGATCAAAAGAACTTTTTGACTCAGGTTTTACATTTTAGCTTAAAAATTCCTTTAAAAATTTACACTGAAAGAATGAAACATCCACAGGATGTAAACAAGTTCCTAAGTGATCGTTTTAAACATTTCTCAAAAGACAAGAGTCACAAACAGCACAGACACACGGGTCACGTGTCCGTTTCCTCTCATTTTAGTTTTTTATTAAAGGTGATGCAGAAGTTTGAGACCCAATAAAACTTTATTTTCATGTGATTTGCTTTGATTTGTGTTTAAAGGGAACCAGAGTAAATATGGTGTCAGTCTGATCAGAACTGATATTAATATTTTGTTTTATTTAAATGTTGGGATTTTGTGTGAAATATAAAAAAATGAATGCAGTGACCTCTGACCTTTTCAACAAATAAGACATCACTTTGTATATTTTATATTCAGGAATCTTTTGATGCACAAAAAAGGTTTAAATAAAGTTGATACAGGAGCTTTCGCACAGCAGCAGGCCAGATGTTTTCAGGAGTCGCTTGATGAGTTCACCTGCTCGGCCTTCTGTGTTTGGTTTCATGACCTCAGGGGTTAACTTTTGTGTGGTTGGTCTGGATGACGAGAGTTGGCAACAGAAAACACGTCAAACATTCGGTTTAGGAGGAAAAGTCCACGGATGGAAACATGCATGTAGTTATTCCCTCTTTAGTTCCCGGAGTTTTCCCGAATTTTCCAATTTTCAGTCTTATAAAAACAAAAGTAAAAGCTAACCCTGCAGTTCCTCTAACGTCCACTGGAGGCTCCATGTTAAAATATTTACAGTTAACACCTGTGCAGGGGGAGGATGTTCTTACAGCTCACCTGTTTACATTTATTAAGGCTTAAGGTTTGCATTATTAGAGGCGTGGCCTCTTTCACCAGCAGGTGGATGGTGACAGAGGTGGGTGGAGCCGCTAGCTGTCTGCTGGGCTTCACTTAAGCTAACCCGACCTCTGGACCGTCTTTGTGGTGTTGGGACCTGATCTTCCACATGTGTCTCCGTAACATGTCTCCAGGAAACCAGCATGGCAGCTGTTGTAACGCTAACGCTAAGGCTCTGTGGCGTTTACGTCCATCTTTGTGTTACAGTCTGCTGAGAAAACAGGAGCACACGCGGACAAACTGTAGGAATTTATTTATTTATTATTCAAATGTTACGTTTGGATTTACAGGTACGTGGGCACAAACAAGAACAAGCACTCAGGTCCTCACAGGGCTGCAGACGTGCCGCCCTGCACGCCGCGCAGCTCGCACATCGCCGTCTGAGGCGACGTGGGGGGCGGTGCAAAACGAATAAGCGGTTCATTATAACTTAAAATACTGTTTATACATCACGTGAGCTGCACCACCTGCAGAGCGGCTGAATGGATGGAGGAGAGAAATAAAACAGACAAAAGCCTCCCCAGCACTGGTCAGGGGAGGGAGTTTCAAAATAAAAGCACAATAGTCTAGTGGCATTGGATTTGTTTTATTGGGACCTGATTTTTAAAAAACAAAAAGAAAAACCTGCTTCAGTACCGACACGAGGACAAAATGAAAGCATGGACGCCCTCGCAGGAACTTTAATATTAAGGCACAAAAACACTAATTAAAAGCTACTTTAGCCACATGTGACTTTACTCCATTCAGTGAAATGACTGGTGAGGCAGGCCACGCCCACTCAAAAACAACCTGATTGGTGAGAGGGTGAAAACAAACACGAGAATCAAAAACACACAAACGTAATGGTGTCGCTATGAGGCAGCAACACGGAGCCTTGTATACAAGCAAGCGTAATAATAATAATAATAACTAGGCACATGTGATGAGATATTCATATTTATAGATATTTATAGATATTTATGCTGGAGGTTCCCGTTGATTGATTGTGATGGAGGCTGTTTGCAGGGTGGAGAAAATCAGCCCGAATCATCAGATATTTACACACGACAAAAGTTCCTCACTCTGTGTCAGAATAATAAAAAAACATTCACACAAAAATAGAACATTTGAAATAATTATTATTAGCACCAGTGTATCAGATAAAACTCTCGCTACGCAAAATGTACAAAGTTGCATAGTGTTGGATCGAGCCTGGAGCGAAGCGTTAACGCGTGAGAGTCCAGACGGGAGCGTTGAAGCGTGGAGAGCGCGCCGAAGATGAAAAGCCCCGAAAACACAAAACTGAAAAGACTTCCTGCCAAACGCCTGCGACAGCTTATCGACACCGAGGAGCAGCAATGCTCGCGGCGCTCTCCCAGATCGTCTCGCGACAGGAAATCGTCAAGAGCATCGAAATAACATCGAGATTTCATCTCAGTGCGAGAAAGAAATCAGCGTTTTATCTTTTTAACGACATCCTGAATCTCACGTCTCTCACAGTCATGACGGCGCTTTAATTTTAACTTCGTAACTCGAGAGAATCTCCCGGGTTTACATCTTCAGGCTCAAAGTTTTACATTTTAAATTTTTTGCAAGCTTGACGAGAAATCTTGATATCATCGCGATGCGTCGTCTCGAAACGAGTTTAGTTTTGAAATGTTTTGGATTTCTGCGGTTCGTCGCGGAGCCGAGTTTGTATCTTTAACCTGTTTGGAGGAGAAAATACTGTCAGAGGAGGAGGTCTCCTGCTGTTTGCATCGGCACGTAGCTTCAGAGGAAAAGCGAGGGTTCCTTCACTGTGTTTGCCGGTTAGAGGAGGCAGTGGCGTTCAGTGAGCGGACGCTGTGAAAGCGCCGCTGGGCATGATGGGAAATGGCTGGTGGGACACAGAAATGCGGGCAGAGCTTCCTGCGTCGCTCGAACTTCCTGCTGTGGAGCAGACGGCTGCAGTCACGTCGGGTTTGTGGTTCTGGTTCCTCTGCACGGCTTCTCGACGCCGTTTAGTTCGTTCGAGCGTAACCACGCCCCTGCGTCTCGGGAAAAAAAAATCAGCTGCTTCTCGGCGGCTGAAAACGTGATCATGGTTTCACACGTCGGCTTCTGTCTCGTCAAAGAAAAAAAAATCTGAAACAAAAAGTGTTTTTGGTAAAAGGCGGCGTGCTCGCCGGAGTGTTAGATGTGAGTGTGGGGCAAGGGGCGGGGCTAGAGGAAGAGAAGGGCGGGGTTAGGGTTAAGGATTCTCCAGGGACTGCGTGTTAAAGCAGCCTTCGGGTAATGTGTTCTTGATGTCGTTGAGGTTGGCGATGTCGGCGCGGATCTCGCGGATCTGCCGGTCGTAGTCGTCGATCATCGCCTCCTGAGTCTGCGCCACGTTGTTCAGCTCCTTAAGCTTGTTCTCCAGGTCGCTTTTGTCCATCTCGCCCTTGGCCTTCTTCAGCGACTCGTCGATCTCATTCAGTTTGCTCAGGTCGATCTTATCGATGTTTCCTGCACACGAAACAAAACCAGTTAGTTTCCCGTCAATCGTTCAGTCTTTAATTAAAAAGACAGCGTTATGGTTTCTCCCGAAGAAACGAGTCATTCAGACGTTCAGGTTCTGCAGCTCGACCGGTGTTCTTACCGAGCTGGTTCATCAGGTCCGTGATGACCTTCAGGACCGTCTTCACTGTACTCTTCGCTTTGCGGGCGTTATCCTCGGCGTCCTTTGCACTGTTCGAAGCCTGAGGACGGGAACATGAATGTTAAACTTTTTATAACGCCTGGAGAGAGTCTGAGAGTTCAGCGACGAGTGAGTCGTACCATCCCCGCCATCATCATGTCCTGGTCGGCCTGGGCCTTCTTCTCCTCGAGCTCCTTCTCGGCGTCGGTCAGCTGCGCCATCAAGTCGTTGACCTCGTTGTCGAGATTGGTGGTGTCCTGGAAGGCTTTTTCCGCCTCCTCTTTGGTCTTGGCGGAGCCCTGCGAGGACACGAGTTTAATCACAGTGAGAGGAGAGAAACCGGCGAGCTGACGCAGGCCAATGATGAGCCGCCGCTTTACCTTCTGCACATTACTGGCTATCCTCTCGGCGTCCTCCGCCTTGCTCTTTGCCTCTCGAGCATCGCCGGCAGCGTTGCCCAGCGCCTCCTCCGCCTGCCTGGTCTTCTCGTTGGCGGCCATGATAGTGGCGTTGATGATGGGGATCTTCTTCAAGGCTTCCTCTGCGGCGGTCTTGTTGTCGTTGACCCTCTTATCAAAATCTGCAGGAAGTCAGAGAGAAAAAGGATCAGAGTTACGTGACGAAAACTGCTTTATTTTAAATCTCCATGCAGGTTTTTATCATCTCACCCGGAGCCTGAAGCAGAAATGGTGCGTTTCAGGAAAATGGAAAAGGGGACGCATTATTAGCACATTAGCAACTATTAGCACCTTCAAGAGTTTTTTTTGTTGTCAAAGTCAACTCAAAGCCTCGATGGACAGTTTTACAGGTTTTATTATTAATTATCTTGTTTTGAAGGACCAATAACGCAGCAGACAGAAACCGGTGAACGGCGAACACTCGGGTACCTCTCAGGTTGTCCAGGATGTCCTGAGCCTCCTTGAACGTCGCCTGGCCCTTCTTCGCCGCCTCCTCGGCCAGAGCTTTGGCGGCGTCGGCTCGAGCGAGCAGCTGATCGGCCGTCTGTTGCACAGGAAGAGGAAACATTTTTGTGTGTTGCGTTTTGTTTCCCTGAGAAGCTCCCAGAGGCCCTGAACTCACCTGCTGTTCACTTTTGCCTTTATCCAGCAGTTTGCGCACTTCCTGCTCTTTGGGCTTCAGGTCTTCTCGGAGGTCGTTGTACTCCTTCTCTGTCTTATCGATCAGCTTGTCGACGTCCGCCGCCTCCTTCTTGATCTTATTGGCGTCCTCCTGAAAACAGAAACGTGAGTTACGACACTTTTCCTCTGCTGTTCCACGTTAAACGGCGGCGTCCATCTCTCACCTCCAGGGCCTTGGTGTCGATCTGCGGGAGGCTGGTCAGGTTAGCGAAGAGCTTCAAAGCTTTGTTTCCGGCCTCCTCGGCCTCGGTCTGAACCTTGGTGGCCTGTTTCTCCAGGTTCTTGGCCAGGTCCTTCGCCTCGTTGTACCTGGACACAAAACACAGACGATCAGGAAGTTCAATGACTCTTCCTCTTCATCTTTGAAGGAAATGTCTGACAACAAAAATCACTCAGGATCTGAAGCCAGCTGTGAGACAAAAGAACGAGCTGTACGTTTCTGTCCTTCCCAAAACGATCTGAGGGAACAGCTTGCTGGATGCACGGGAGCCCGTTTGGACGAGCTGCAGAGCATCAAATTAAAAGAATCCCAAAAAGCTTCAGTATTAATTTCAGCGATTAGCATTATTATTAAGCCCCAAGTGCTAAAAAGGGATGAAAAATGACTTTAAGAAGCAAAGTAACGACAAAGCAAAATGACTGAAGGGGCGGAGCTCTAGACTAACGGGTTGCCGCGGTTGCACTGGTGGCGCACCAGCAGAAAAGTTAGGCGCACCTAAGTTTTTCAACTGCATTGCTGAACACCACAGTTTTACATGTTGTTGAGACAGATAATATTGATTTGTAAATGATTAACTAACAATCTGTCAACACCAAGTTCTTTATTTGGAGCTCAGTTTTTCAAGGAAGATAAGTTACTGAAAAAGTTGGCTCTCTTTGGCAATACTGTAGACAATATTAAACTTCAATTCAATTCAATTCAATTTTATTTATATAGCGCCAAATCACAACAAAAGTCGCCTCAAGGCGCTTCATAGATACAGAGAAAAACCCAACAATCATATGACCCCCTATGAGCAAGCACTTTGGCAACAGTGGGAAGGAAAAACTCCCTTTTAACAGGAAGAAACCTCCGGCAGAACCAGGCTCAGGGAGGGGCGGCCATCTGCTGCGATTGGTTGGGGTGAGAGAAGGAAGACAGGATAAAAGACATGCTGTGGAAGAGAGACAGAGGTTAATAACAGATATGATTCAATACAGAGAGGTCTGTTAACACATAGTGAGCGAGAAAGGTGACTGGAAAGGAAAAACTCAATGCATCATGGGAATCCCCCGGCAGCCTACATCTATTGCAGCATAACTAAGGGAGGATTCAGGGTCACCTGGTCCAGCCCTAACTATATGCTTTAGCAAAAAGGAAAGTTTGAAGCCTAATCTTAAAAGTAGAGATAGTGTCTGTCTCCCGAATCCAAACTGGAAGCTGGTTCCACAGAAGAGGGGCCTGAAAACTGAAGGCTCTGCCTCCCATTCTACTTTTAAATACTCTAGGAACAACAAGTAGGCCTGCAGAGCGAGAGCGAAGTGCTCTAATAGGGTGATATGGTACTACAAGGTCATTAAGATAAGATGGGGCCTGATTATTTAAGACCTTGTATGTGAGGAGCAGGATTTTGAATTCAATTCTGGATTTAACAGGAAGCCAATGAAGGGAAGCCAAAACAGGAGAAATCTGCTCTCTCTTTCTAGTCCCTGTCAGTACTCTTGCTGCAGCATTTTGGATTAACTGAAGGCTTTTCAGTGAGTTTTTTGGACATCCTGATAATAATGAATTGCAGTAGTCCAGCCTGGAAGTAATAAATGCATGAACTAGTTTTTCAGCGTCACTCTGAGACAGGATATTTCTAATTTTAGAGATGTTGCGCAAATGGAAGAACGCAGTCTTACATATTTGTTTAATATGTGCGTTGAAGGACATATCCTGGTCAAAAATGACTCCAAGGTTCCTCACAGTGTTACTGGAGGCCAAGGTAATGCCATCCAGAGTAAGAATCTGGTTAGATACCATATTTCTAAGCTTTTCAGCGCCGAGTACAATGACCTCAGTTTGATCTGAATTAAGAAGCAGAAAGTTAGAGGTCATCCAAGTCTTTATGTCTTTAAGACATTCCTGCAGTTTAACTAATTGGTGTGTGTTATCTGGCTTCATGGACAGATAGAGCTGGGTGTCATCTGCATAGCAGTGTAAATGTATGCTATGTCTTCTAATGATGCTGCCTAGGGGAAGCATGTATAATGTAAACAGAATTGGTCCTAGCACTGAACCCTGTGGAACTCCATAATTAACCTCAGTGTGTGAAGAGGACTCTCCATTTACATGCACAAATTGGAGTCTATTAGATAGATATGATACAAACCACTGCAGTGCAATACCTGTAATACCTACAGCATGTTCTAATCGCTCTAACAGGATATTATGGTCAACAGTATCGAATGCTGCACTAAGGTCAAGAAGGACAAGCACAGAGATGAGTCCACTGTCAGAGGCCATAAGAAGATCATTTGTAACCTTCACTAAAGCTGTTTCTGTGCTGTGATGAACTCTGAAACCTGACTGAAACTCTTCAAATAAACCATTCCTCTGCAGATGATCTGTTAGCTGTTTGACAACTACTCTTTCAAGGATTTTTTATATGAAAGGAAGGTTGGAGATTGGCCTATAATTAGCTAAGACTGCTGGGTCTAGAGATGGCTTTTTGAGTAAAGGTTTAACTGCAGCCACCTTGAAGGCCTGTGGTACATAGCCGATTATTAGAGATAGGTTGATCATATATAAGATCGAAGAATTAATCAATGGCAGGACTTCTTTGAGCAGTTTTGTAGGAATGGGGTCTAAAAGACACGTTGATGGTTTGGAGGAAGTAATTATTGACGTTAACTCAGAAAGATCGATTGGAGAAAAAGAGTCTAACTTAACATCAATGGAACTAAGAGTAGCTGTAGATAATATTACATCTGTGGGATGATTATTGGTAATTTTTTCTCTAATGATAAAAATTTTATTTGTGAAGAAGTTCATGAAGTCATCACTAGTTAACGTTAAAGGGATGGTTGGCTCAAAAGAGCTCTGACTTTTTGTCAGCCTGGCTACAGTGCTGAAGAGAAACCTGGGGTTGTTCTTATTTTCTTCAATCAGTGATGAGTAGTAAGCTGTTCTGGCTTTGCGGAGGGCTTTCTTATAAAGCAACAAACTATTTCTCCAGGCTAAATGATGATCCTCTAAATTTGTGACACGCCATTTCCTCTCCAGATTACGAGTCATCTGCTTGAGGGTACGTGTTTGAGAATTATACCACGGGGTCAGGTACTTCTGATTAGAGACCTTAGTTTTCACTGGAGCTACAGTATCCAGAGTCGTACGTAGTGAGGAGGTGAAATTATTAACAAGATAATCGACCTCTGTTGGGGTAGCGTTCAGATAGCTGCTCTGCTCTGTGTTGGTACAGGGCATTGACGATGATAACAGTGGCTGGATTATATTCTTAAACTTAGTTACAGCGCTTTCAGAAAGACATCTACTTTGATAAAGTCCACTCTCCACTGCTGTGTAATCAATTATTGTAAATGTAAATGTTATCAAGAAATGATCAGACAGGAGAGGGTTTTCAGGAAACACTGTTAAATGTTCAGTTTCTATGCCATATGTTAAAACAAGATCTAGAGTGTGATTAAAGTGGTGGGTGGGTTCTTTTACATTTTGAGAGAAGCCAATTGAGTCTAACAACAGATTAAATGCCATGTTGAGGCTGTCATTTTTAGCATCAACATGGATGTTAAAATCACCCACAATAATTATTTTATCTGAGCTCAGAACTAAATCAGATAAAAAGTCTGAGAAATCAGACAGAAACTCTGTGTAAGGCCCAGGTGGACGATAGATGATAACAAGTAAGACTGGTTTCTGAGTTTCACAGCTGGGGTGGACAATGTTAAGCATCAGGCTTTCAAATGAATTAAAAGTCTGTCTTGGTCTTTCATTAATTAATAGACTGGTGTGAAAAATTGCTGCCACACCACCCCCTCGACCTGTGCTTCGAGATTTCTGGTAGTTAGAATGACTCGGGGGTGTTGATTCATTTAAACTAACATAATCATCCTGCTGCAACCAGGTTTCTTTAAGGCAGAGTAAATCAATTTGTTGATCAATTATTAAGTCATGTACTAACAGAGACTTGGAGGAGAGAGACCTAATATTTAATAATCCACATTTCACTGTTTTACTCTTTGGTTCAGATGTGGATACTGTATTGTTCTTTCTTTGTAAATGTTTAAGTTGTTTGTTGCTAGTTTCTAGACTTCATCTAGAAACTAGCCGATGTGATGACTTCATCATCACATCGGCTCCACTGACGACCTGTTTGCTGCTGAAAGGCCGCGGGGACACTTGGGCATTTATAGTAGCATATAATGTGTTTCTGGATACACTGCTGCTTTTTCAGCGTTCAGAGGTTGATGGCTCCGTGTCAGAGCTGGCTGTGAATTTCAGACGTATCAGGCCTTAACTTAACAAAAAACTCATCAATCGTTCTTTTCATCTTTTCTTATCACTCACAGCTACATCCACTCTGTTGGGCCTAGGCTGCTCTCTGGGGCTGGGCATCATCACTGATTTCTATAATCCATTCGATTCTGATTCAAGAGATCCAGATTCAATTCAATTTAGCCTCAGACAGTCAGAAATATTATAATTATGATCATTTACTGATACTGTGAGACTTCATCAGAGGTGTGAGCATCACTGCTGAGGCCTTTGTGTCAAAGTAACTGAGGATAAAACAGAAAAACATGAAGGAGATTTTCCTGGTCTGGATGCTTTTTATAGCAGATAACCTTAAAAATATTCTGCAATATTGCATAATTTTAAAAAGTTAAAATTTCTCCAGCAGAAATTAAATTACTTCGGACAAGAAAGCCTCAGTAAAAAAAAGAAAAGAAAGAGACAGCGCTGTAAACAACGGTAGACTGACGGGTAATAAGAGAATTAATAATACAGAAAACAGAGATTTGAGAGGAGAAACTGTTGGAGTACACACACACACACACACACACACACACACACACACACACGCACAGAGTGTGTGAGTTTTATTGTGGTGGAAGCAAAACAGCGAAGCTCAGAGGGAATTCATGACGATGTTTATCAAATGTGAAGTGTAGTTTGATCTTCTTTTGCTGCTGGTTCAGTGAATTTTGGTTGGCGAGAATCAGCGCAAAAAAGACGTAAACACAGCGCGGACCCGACAAGTCAGCGAGCTGTCGGCTTCCAGCCCCGACGGCGTGTCCGTGTACGGGCCGTCGGGGCTGGAAGCCGAAACAGAAAACTGACTCTGATGCGTCGGGTCCGTGCTGTGTTTCCGTCTTTGTGTGGAGTCCGTTACCTCATTTACTGTTTGCTGTTTGTTGAAATATTAAACCTGAGATTCTGACGTTTCTGGCAAAACAAAGTTATATTTAAAAGTCGATTCAGGATTAAATGAATCGATATCGCTTTATTCAAGCTACTCACCTCTCCCTCTCTGCCTGCACTTTCAACTGGACCACAGCCAATCAGAGAGGTCCCGCCCCTGACTATCTCTGATTGGTTTAGACAATGATATGGGCATAATGTGTGTCTGCTGTTGACCACACGGAGACTTTCAGAGTTGCAGAGACTTTTTTTTTTACTCAAACAGTTGGTTGATGCGGCGCGACCTAAGATTTTTTTAGTTGCACCATTGAAAAATTTGGTTGCATTTGCGACCAAATTGGTGGCACTCTTTGCCCTGGGGGGAGACAAACTGGCCAACAAAATGGGATGCAAAGAAACCACCAAGGGGTTCAGAAAGTTCCTATAAAAATAGTTAAAAATGAAAGAAACATCCTCACAGCTGTAATGACCAGGAGACACAATATGAGCACAAAGAGATGCAAAATAACCACAGAGACGCGTATAATCACTGAAAAGGTCCCAAGAATGAGTCAAAATAATAAAAAGAATAACTGAATAGAAACAAAATGTGACCGAAGATTCAAAAAACCACAACAAAAAACCACAACGTGGACAAAACCGAAGCAGAGCAACCACGAAGGAGGAAAAACAAATGAAGGGGAGACGAAACCTCCAAAACACCTCCACAAACCGATGAGGATTCCTCACACAAAGCAACAAAAACTCACAAACAAAGAGACAAAAACCACCTGTAACCACGACGGCAGGAAAAACTAGTTAAAGTGAGGTTTCGTCAGGACGTACTTCCTGTTGAGCTCCTCGATCTCCTCGCTCGTTTTCCCCTCTTTCTCCAGAGTCTTCAGCAGCAGGTTGTACGCTTTGTTGGACGTATCGTTGGCGTCTTTGGCAATCCTCTCAATCTGGTCAGCGTCCATCTTGTGTCTGCAAGGAGAAAAGTCCAAACGGTTTGTGTCTTTGACGAGTATTCAGGTCAAGGTCAGGCCGTCAGCGCGCGTCGCTGACACGCACACGCGTCGCTGGGGTCTTACTTGTCGGCGAGCTTCCGCGCCTCCTCGGCCAGCAGCGTCAGGTTGTTGGGCGCTCCGGTGCCGCCGGGCGGTTTGATGTCCTGTCGATGACATCAGTCGTGTTTTATTAAAAACAAAAAAAACAAAAATGCCTTAGAGCTAGTTGCCATGGAAACAGCACCGTCACTCACCAATTTGCCGATGGCGTCCTTGGCTTTGTCCAGCTCCTGGCGGGCGCGGTCGATCAGGTCCTCGGCGTCGCGTACTCGGCCCCGGGCGAGGTCGGCCTGAACGCCGGTGTCGTCCACCGTGTTTCGGATGCTCTTCAGACGGTTCCACTGAGTGGTCAGGGTGTTGTTGATGCCGTTTAGGCGGTCCAGCAGGCCTTGGTCCGCTTCTGCGGGGTCAAAGGTCACAGACATTCAGCCTGGCTTTCTGCTCAGCGACAGGAACTAAAGTGTAAAGGTCAGATCTTCAGGTCTCACCTTTGCTGGCCTTGGCCTCCTCCAGCAGCTCCATGATGGCCCTCTCCGCCTCCTTCAGACGATCCTCGAAGGCCTGATCGCTGACGGCGTCCTGCCCCGAGCCGAGGTTATCGATCAGCGTCTGCAGTTCGTGGAGCTTCTGCCTCTGCTGGTTCACCTGGACGCGCAGACACAAACGTTAGCTCCTCCGCGCGAGGAGAGCGAAGGCGTGGCCTCGGAGGCGGGCTCACCTTGTCTCTGACCAGGCTGTAGCAGGAAGGACACTGCTGGCAGCCCGGCACCGAGCGGTTGTAGAAGTAATTCTCCTCGCACATGTCGCACCGAGCGCCGACGAAGCCGGGCCGACACTCGCAGCGCCCGTCCTCCTTACACTGACCCGACATGGAGCCCTCGGGGTCGCAGTCGCAGGCTGCAGGAACAAAGACGAGGACGTCGGTCCGTTAATAACAGCTCGTCACCCTGAACACTCGACATCAAAGGATTCTTAAAGTTACAGGACTCGGTTTTGTCCAACACAGACTCGACTCTGCCTGATGTGATGAAGACGCCGTTGCTGCAGCCACGGCTGAACAAAGCTGAACTTTACAGTTTGTTAGAGCAGAGAAGCTCTGAGTCTTCACTGAAGCAGGTGCTGCAGCGTCCGCTCCAAACTGGGATCCTGCCTTTCAGTCCCAGTTTACTCTAAACTAACAGACGCGCTGCAACATTACAACCTGCTGTTTACCTTAAACAGGAATCAGGGTTATTCTGGACCCGTACGATAGGATATCAAAAACAGCGTGTTGGCAGGTTGGATCTGTGCAGGTGCAGAAACTAGATTTAAACACTTCCTGGTGCACGGTGCACCTCGTGCACGCAGTTGATGCAAAACCCTAAAAAACTGAACCAGAAACATGGTGTTGGATTTGTATTGTTGATTATCATTTATGCTTAGAAATATCTACTTATATATGCTTAGAGCTTTATAATTAGTTGTAGATTGATAGAGGTTTGATCCTTAATAGTCTGCAGAGACGTTGTGTGCATTCCAGTGTTCTGGCATTCACACCCTCATCCTGGGAGTGTGGGAGAGGTCGTACCTTCTCTTATTGTTTTATGGTCGGATAAATGTGTCCATAGCTGTTTTAGGCTAAGTGCCTTTTGTTTAGATGAACTGCTGGACTTCCAGCAGGTTTAGGGAAGTCTTTATGGGGTCACACTCTGACCCCACACACACAGGCAAGGTACTCTTTGTTTGTATGTAGACGTCGTATGTTAATGAACCTGTATATTCATGTAACCTCAATAAAGAGCAGTGTTACGGGGGAGCGGACGAGAGCGACTGAGGTCAAGCGAAGGAACGGCGTTTGTCCGGTTCTCTCCCGTGCACGAGAAACATGAAGAACTTTGCCTACTCGTGTCTTGCTTTGCTGTGTAATTAAATTGTCCTTAACGTTCCAGCGAATAGGTTTGTAGCATAAACCTATCACATGGCTTCATGTTTCTGGTTCTAACAGACCTGAGCCGGTGCCTGCTGACCGGAGGAGATCCACCAGGATCTATTCTGGGTCCTGTTCTGTTCACGTAACGCTAAATCGTCACAGCGATGGACTCGCTGCATTCGTCCAGCATAGATCTCAGATCTCAGCGTCAGACGACCATCTAACACTAAAACTCAGTAATTCAAGCTTAGAAATGTCAGAGTGCAGGTGCGTTCCTCAACAGGAAGCCAACAGCTGCTGCGGCGCGGCGTCCTGCAAACTGTGACATTATCGAGTTTCCTCACGTTTGCATCCAGACACGCTGAAGCCGAAGAAGTTGGTCTCGCAGCGCTCGCACCGAAGGCTGGCGACGCCCGGCTGACACTCGCACTGTCCCGTAACGATGTCACACTGGCCGTTGGTGGAGCCAATGGGATTGCAGTTGCACCTGTGGGGGAAAAAGTAGAAGAACATCATCTATGAGTGAACAACACGTTTGTGTTTCCTGGAAGAATCAACTAATCGCAGGTTTCCAGTCAGCTGGAAATGAAAGTTTGTCGCTGTGACTGAGACCGCGAAGGCGCTCAGAACCGAAGTTACAGATGTGTGGGTGTGATGGACGCACCGCTCGCAGCCATTCCCGCTCCGCAGGTTGAAGAAGCCGGGCGTGCAGGCGCCGCAGTCGCGTTCGGCCACGTTGGGGAGGCACTCGCACTGACCCGTGCCCTGAGAGCAGCTGCTCTGCTGGTTCCTGGTGCCGAGCGGCGAGCAGGCGCAGGCTGGGGACAAATCAGAGACCACACGGTTTGATCAAAGTCAAACGTCACGGGAAGGATTTCGGTTTTGGACTCTTACGTTTGCACTTGTCGGCGGGCTCGGGGGCCAGCGCGTTGCCGTAGAAACCCTCTTTGCAGCGGTCGCAGAAGAAGCCGTCGGTGTTGTAGACGCACTTGAGGCACTCTCCGTTCTCGCGGTTGCAGTTCCCGACGGCGTTGGGGTCGATGTTGCCGCTGCACTTGCAGCTCCGACACGTTCGGACTACGCCGCCATTCTGACCCAGAGGGTCGCCGAAGAATCCGTCGTCGCACAGCTCGCAGCGCTTACCTGCACACAGGTGAGGTCACGTGATTGGCACACAGTTAATCAAGGAAGCCTAGCTGACAGTTGAGCGTCTGTACCTGTAGTCCCGGTGGGGCAGTTGGTGCACACCACCTCTCTGGTTCTGGGAACGACGGCGCAGGTGGCTCCGGGCGGGCACGGACATGGCTGACAGTCACCTGGCGTTCCCTGGGTGGCGTCGCCATAAAAACTGTCCTGGCAGCGCTCGCAGCTCAGACCGGCCGTGTTGTCCTGACAGTCGCACGCTCCTGGGTGGAGGACAGAAAAAGCAGCCAATCAGCCGTGAGTATTAACGAACCCGTCGCTCTGTGACGCGCTGACGCCACCCTCACCTGTGTTGGCGTTGCAGGTCTCGCTGTGGCCGTTACAGTTGCACGGCTCGCAGGAGCTGAAGGCGCCGAGCTCCGGCTGGGCGCGGCGGTATCCAACCGTGCACTGCTCACAGTGCTGACCCTGGTAACCCTGAGGACACGTGCACTGCTCCACCCAGCGCGCCGGGACACCTGGTCCCCGCCTTGCTGTCACCAAGGAGACATCATCCAGGTAACCAGCACCTGGAGAGTGTGATTAGTGAATGACAGTAGACGATAAGAGTGTGTGTGTGTGTGTGTGTGTGTGTGTGTGTGTGTGTGTGTGTGTGTGTGTGTGTGTGTGTGTGTGTGTCTGTGTGTGTGTGTGTGTGTGTGTGTGTCTGTCTGTGTGTGCGCGCGCTGCGTACTCCTGTCGCTGTAGGTGCCGCGGATCTTGACGGCCGTCAGGTTGTGGAGAAGTTTGTAGAATTCGGCGTGGCTGATGGTCGGCCTCCAGGGGTAATCTGTGCTGTCGTGGAGCCTGAAGCGATTAATCCAGAGCAAAGACAAAAGCATTGAGAAGGAAAATCAGATGATCAGATAATCTACAGGGTTTAAATCAGCTGACATCAGCAGCAGACTCTGAAACAAATCCTGAGAATCGTACGCAAATATCACAGCTTCATCCAGATTATTTGCAAAACAAGGAGGACAAAACAGATTATTAATCCAGATTATAGAGTACTCGTGGAGTTTAATAGTAATCACCCCGCGTTCACAATTTAACTAATCATTTAAAATCTTATGACCAAAATATTTTCAATTTAATCCAGATTAAATGACTATGAAGAAATTAACAGCAAATAATCTGTGTCAGCAAAAGGTGTCAGCGACTGCAACCAGACAGATTAAATTAATCTAAACAGGTAAATAAAAACTGAATGATTATGTTCAGATTATGAGTTCAGATTAACGCTGAGATTATCTGTCCCAGTTTGCTGGATTAAATACTGGTTCCTCACCTGAACACGTATGTCTGCGTGTTCTCATTGGGGTAGGAGTTGCCCTGGGCGATGAGGGGGACGGCCACCCGGAGGTTCGCCCCCTCCAGCACCAGATCCTCGGCCGACAGGCGGCTGTCCCGCCGGTCCACTCGGAAGTTCAGGGTCAGGTTCTGCCCGTAACTCAAGACCTGGTTCCCCAAAAACTTCTCTGTGACACAGAAACGAGTCAGAGTCACCGACCAATCAGCAGCAGCGTTACACAGGGACAAAAACACATCCATGTTTTGTTTCTTGCCTCTGAGGTGGAGCCTCCACCTGTGTGTGTGTGTGTGCGCCTGTGTGTGCGTCTGTGTGTGTGTGTGTGTGCGTCTGTGTGTGTGTGTGTGTGCGTCTGTGTGTGTGTGTGTGTGCGTCTGTGTGTGTGTGTGTGTGCGTCTGTGTGTGTGTGTGTGTGCGTCTGTGTGTGTGTGTGTGTGCATCTGTGTGTGTGTGTCTGTGTGTGTCTGTGTGTACCTGGTGCCACAAAGTAAATGGGGAAGTAATCCTCTGAGATGAGGAAGATTTCCTGTCCGCTGGACGACCACTGCACCTGGCCCCCGGCTCCATCACGCTCCTGACCAGTCCACTGCTCATCATCTAACACACACACACACACACACACACACACACACACACACACATTAGTACAGTGGGGTTAGAGTGGGGTCTTCTCTGTCCTGAGTGGGGCTTGCAGACGCTGTTACCTCTGCTAAAGTCAGATTTGATGGCGTGGACGCTGAAGCCGTCGGCGCTGTCGCACACGGACGAGTGCTGGAAGCAGAAGCATGGCGTGCAGCCCTGAGGGTTGTTCTCATCCAGGTTAAAGTAACCCAGCTTACACCTGCGGGACACGAACGGCGAGAACACACCTGTGACGTGCTGCTGCACCAACTGCACTTTCACTCGCTGCATGTTAACACGTGTGGGCGGGGCTGTGTGTGGGCCCCGCCCCGTGTGGGCGGGGCTGTGCGTCACCTGTCGCAGCTGAAGCCCTCCACGTTGTCTTTGCAGCGACACTGACCCGTGTTCACGTCACACTCCTGCGTGCTGCCTGAGGGCGAGCAAGAGCACTGCCTGATGGGGAGAGAGAGAGTCAGACTCATCAGTTTTTTTGTTTGTTTTTTCTCTTTCTTTTGTTGTTGTTTATTTTTTTTCTCTTTCTTTTGTTGTTGTTTATTTTTTTTCTCTTTCTTTTGTTGTTGTTTATTTGTTTGTTTTGTTAGCTCGGAGAAAAAAGGGGCGTAAGTTCTATCAATTTGTAACAACTATGATATTTGCGTCTAATAAAAAAATTCAGTCAGCAGGGGGCGCTCACAGCTCAGTGTTCATTCTCCAGCAGCCAACCACACTTCAGCTCATGTAATCGTGACCCTTGACCTGACCCTGTTTCCTTCTGGGTCAAAGTTCAAGTTCTTCTTCACTGAAACGGGGTTTAACACTCCTGAGAGTTCAGTTTGTCTCTGAGACATCGACGTCCAGCTTCTCTCTAACAAGCTGAACTAAAGGAGCCGGCGCCGTGCAGCTGACAGCTCCACTCAGCAGCGTCGTATCTGACCCACACAGGAATGCCACGGCTCCGTCACCTCCGGCTGGACTGCCGGAGCTCTGTGGACGCTCGGCTGCTAGACGTCAGAGAAAAACCGAGTCAGCTCAGAGGACGGATCAGCTCGGCCTCTCGCCTGAAGCCTAAAGGTGGCCGGGCCCTCTCTGTTACTGCCCCCAGAACAATATGCCCCCCCACATAAAACCAAACACAGGACAATTTAAATCTGTCTTCAGTCCTGATTTATGTCCATTTCCATTTTTAGACTTTATTGTTCCAATTTTTTATACATGATTTCATTTTTTTAATGTTCCTCACGTGGGGCAGCTCGGTGTCACAACCCTGAAGAGGATAAGTGATGTTTCACATCATTGTGTTTTCTGCTGTTTCTGGAGACCTGGACTGTGAATACGCCTGAACCAAGGTTATTATCGTTAACGAAAACTAACGAAATAACGAAAACTAGAAGTGAAAAAACATTTTTGTTAACGGAAATAAAAATAAAAACAAAAAAAGGAAAACTAACTAAAACTATAATGAGTGTTCACAAAACTAACTAAAATTAACTGAATTTATAGCAAAAATGTGTTTAGTTTTCATTGATGTGTGCGTGTCATACAAGAGTCAAGGGTGAAAATGAAGTTTAGTTTCCAGATTTTTTTCTTGCTGTGTCTCATTATGCCAGCAGGTGGCAGCACGTTAGTCGAGTCGTCTGTGTCGCTGCTCCGTCCACGCGCAGAATCATGTCAGGAAAAGTCGGGAGCCAGAGTCCAATTTGGGATTACTTTGAATATGACTGTGTTTTGGATAAAGCAAGTGTCTTGTAGTGGAAACAGACAAATTATGAGGGACATTTCTAAAGGGAAAAAATCCCACAAACCTTAAAGTGCACTTGAAAAGCTCACACAAGAAGGCTAACCTAGCTTAGCTTGAGAAGGTAAGGGAGCACGCTCAACCCTCATCCCCAGAAAACAGAAGCTAACCCCAGGCAAGGCAGCGTGATGCATTCCGAGACAACAGGACGGGGATATCTACACAACTGTGTGAGTCAATTGCCTTCAAAAAGTTTATCAATTCACTTGAACCAAAATTACGAACACCCGGTGCTGCGAGAGTTAATAGTCTCATTGGGGCCAAGATATACATTTTATAGTTGCCTGGTATCAATGGTTGTTCATCTGCCTTTATTTATTTATTTAAAGAACCCATAGGTGGGAATGTGAGTTGTCTGTCTCTGCGTGTTAGCCCTGCGACAGACAGGCGACCTGTCCAGGGTGCAGTATGGTAGCTGGAATAGCAACATACCCAAGGATGAGCAGAATGACTGATATGATGAAACTGGGATTTTGTTACACTTAATTATTGCAAACACAACTAAAACTATAACTGAAACTAATCAAAACTAAACTGAAACTAAGGATTTTCAAAAAAATAAAAACTAAACTAAACTAGCAAACAATTGGTAAAAACTAATTAAAACTGATATAAAATTGAAAATCTGAAGTCAAAACTAAATAAAAATAAAAACTAATGAAAATTGCAAAACTATTAAAACCCTGTCCTGAACTGGGCCTCCTGCTACAGAAGGAAAAGCGACTTCCCGACGGCTGACGGCACCAAACAAGCTGGAAAACCAGCGAGTGACAGAGATACTCAAAGTGTTTGCTGTGGGAGAGCCGTGCACCCAGCAGGAGGTTAACCTCCGCCGGGCCACGCTCGCGTCTCTGAGCTCAGCTGATGTTCGGGGTTAGTGGCGTACCTGCAGCCGGCCTCCGTCAGGCTGTGGTGTCCCGGCTGGCAGCGGTCGCACTTCTCTCCGGTCACTCCGGGTTTACACGCACACATGCCTCGGTCATCACACTGAGGGGACACGGAGCCTGCACGCACACACACACACACACACACGTTAACCTCCAACCACATGCAAACAATCAGCTGCATTAATGAGCCGTTGCAGTGCAGAGTGGGTGGAGCAGCTGGCTCACATTAGGCGGCGGTTTCCTGCTGCGCTCCGTTAAAAACTGCTGAAAACCACAGAGTCCACGCCTGCGGTTTCACATGTTTTCACTTCACTCAAACATTTACAGAATCAAACCTGATCTTTAAACCTTTTCACGCTTTTCTGCAATTCATGTTTCGATTCTCTGCAAACGACTCGACAGACACAACAGAGACGTCGACAAACTGACACCAGAGAGAAAAACGACTGCAAGGAGTCGACAGGATGTCAGGTAACAACGAGCTGCAGAAACATCCAGAAGCATCACGAACACAAACATTTACACATAAAAACACACAAAGACCAAAAAAAGATCAAATACGATCACAGACACACACACAGACACTCACACGTCTGACTGTTGTGTTCAAGTGGAAATGGAAATGTGAGCACTTCACTGTTCATTCATGGTGTGTTCAAATGTTCGTGGGAAAGGCCAGTCTCACAATCGGGTTGGAGGCCCACTCACAGCCTCCCACACACCCACGCTCTCCAGTGTGCACCACTCACCGACGGGGTTGCAGAGGCAGGGCAGGCAGCGGCTGGCGCCCGGGTCTCTGTAGTAGTTGTCGAGGCAACGCTCGCAGTTGGGGCCGTCCGTGTTGTCGGCGCAGTTCCTGCAGTGGCCGCCGCGACCGGTGGCCCGGTACAGCTCGGCATCGAAGTAACACTCGCCGCTCTTCCCGTTACACTCGCAGGCTGAGACGGAGAGTTTCACAATAAAAGACCCGAAACAGGAAACAGCGAAAACGTTTAAATGCACCAAAATCTCTGGTGATGCAGTAAAATCATCGGCGACGGGCAAGCGTGCGGCGGCAGACTCACGCAGACACTCGTTGGGGCTGTCGGCCGTCGCTCTCCTCCAGGGCCGGTCGTTGAAGAACGGTTGGCACTCTTGGCAGTCGTCGCCGGCGGTGTTGTGTTTACAGTTACACACCAGCCGGCCTCTGTCGTTCCTCGCGCACTCGCTGGCGTGGCCGTTACACTTACACCTGGGAGTAGAGAAGCACACCTGTCACACCTGCGGAGGTCGCTGCCAACGCTCACACACCGTCATTAAAGCTCAACTCTTTGTTCGGTTTACTGTCGTCATTGTTTTTCCGCTCTGCAGCTCCGAGCGAAGGTTTTCTTAAAGCTCCTGAGGGGGCGCAGCCGCCGCCTCAGCAGGACGGGACTTGCTCAGCAGACACCTCTGGCTATAGGCTCAGGTGTCTGTTGGCAGCAAGCTGTTGGAAAAACTGACAGTGGGAAGGAAGAGAGGAAGAGAGGTTCGTGCTCCGAGCTGTTAAAGCTGCAGCGCCTCGGGTCAGTGTGCAGCGGCTTCAATACTGTAAACGTGCAGACTTCACCGAGCTGAGGGAAAGCCCAGCATGCAGCCTGAGCCCTTCTGGAGCTCAGGGCACAGAACGATAAAGCAGCGCACAGATAAACAGTCGACTCACGAGCAGCGCTCAGGAATGTGTCGGAGACACGCCGCCATCTAGTGACGCACAGAACCTCCGTGGGACAACACGTCCTTTATTCTCCTGCAGTGAGATGTCCCCACGATCACTCAAGAGCAGAAGGAGGGAGTCTGTGGCCGTTAGCGTGACAGAGTCGCACACTTTTGTGCAAAAGTCTTGAGTCCTTTCTTAATGTGCTGCTTCAAAGGAGCCAGACTTTGAGGTGGTCTCGAGGTCGGGAGTTTTTCTTTGGACCACTGAGCAAAGAACCAGCTTTAAGCTCTTTGTTTCCATCGGTCCGTCGCAAAAACATCGTCTGCTCCAATTTCTTTAGTTCAAATGAAAAATGTTGAGATAACAGTTTGACAACCAAGTATTTTTACACCAATGAGGTGATTGTCAGAGCTGAAAGCCTGGCACACCTCAGCGCAGAGCGTGAAAGGACACCTGCCAAGAAGCCGAGAACAGGCTGAGGTGTGCACGAGAGCGACCAGAGATATTTATCACGATACACATTTGAAAATCTGTGATAACGATATAACTGATGATATAACTGATGATATAACTGACACGAGACAAAATACTTTACGACTACAAAAAAAATCAATGTATTTTCACTTGAACAAGCAGCTGTTTTTATCTGCATTAAAGTTATAAACATTTAACAGTGGAAATGCAAATTCCTCGCTGACAGTTTAACCAAAAGGCATTTCCAGTGGAAACTGGCCGACATATCCTCAGCATAACCATGTATAATATCCACAACACTTAAAAAGAGGTTATACACACACAATACGGTAACATTATGTTGATAGTATGTTGCTGTCGACTTTCAGAAAAATCAAAGGATGATTTTAAGTGCGCCGTATTTTCCAAACAACACGGTAATAACGACGGCCCGCTAGCATGCGCTACCAAAAATAGTGCTTTGTTGTGTATCTGACGGACGAAAGCTAAACCAGTTCCACACCAGTGAAGCTGCATTTTTACAAACCAGTTCTGGTTCAATCATGGTTCAAGAGTTGGGAGTTCGTCTTGTAATCAGAAGGTTGCCGGTTCGAGCCCCGGCTTGGACAGTCTCGGTCGTTGTGTCCTTGGGCAAGACACTTCACCTACCGCCTACTGGTGGTGGTCAGAGGGCCCGGTGGCGCCAGTGTCCGGCAGCCTCGCCTCTGTCAGTGCGCCCCAGAGTAGCTGTGGCTACAATGTAGCTGCCATCACCAGTGTGTGAATGGGTGTGTGAACCCTTCTCATTCTCCGTCGATGCCATGCTTTTTCAGCCATGTGCGTATGAAAACAAAGGCACTGCGCATGCGCGTTTTACCCATATTCTATCGCCACATTCCATTTTCTTATCGTTGCCCAACATCATACGGTAACGGTTTGATATGGTCCAGCACTAGCATGCACATTACAGAAGACCTGGACTGATCAGTGGAAACGTTCTGATAATCTGATAAATCTGGATTTGGTTCAGGGAGGAGGTCGGGACAGAGGTCCTTCTGTGCAACACGGTGGAGGCTCCATCATGGTCGGAGCAGATTTCAGCTGGTGGGATCAGCCTGACGGAGAAGAGCTCCCAATGATACGTAAAGAAAGCAGAGCTCACGCTGAGCTGAAGGGTGAAGGAGGTCAAAGATTCACTCACGAGCCCGTTAAACTCAATAAATAAATCGCTGCGCCCGCTTCACATTTTCACACAAACTATAAAGATCATCGTCTGTGTGGGTGTGTCCTGGGTTTACACCGAAACCTTCCTGGTAACACATCATTCACAAGACGTCATAAAACAGAAAGATTGTTGGAGGTTCAGTCAAACCGAGCAGGTCGGAGGGAGAAGCATGAAAGAAATCCTGAACACGTTAAGCTGGATTTGAACCCTTTGCTCCCTCCCGGCCAAAACGTGAGCAAACGGAAAAACTGCAGGTGATCTTCTGTCCAATGAGCAGCGAGCTTCAGAAAGTCTCCACCTGCTTCAAGCTGCTGCACGAGTTCAAAGGAGTTCAAAGGAGTGTTCACGAGCTGTTTGCATGAATGAGTCACAGATTTGCACAATGAGAAGTGTTGATATAACAAAGTGCAGATCAATGTGACCACGGAGCTGCCAGCTGAGCTCAGGTGAAGGTGCAGAAGAAAATCTCCTCCTGGGACAAGGAAAGGTTAAATCCTCCAGGTGCTCGGCTCGGGAATCGCCCCTTTTCTTCCATCCGTCACGGCTGTCGGACCGCCTCATTCCGGTTTCCCTATAATCTGGCCCTGCCGGCTAGGAATTCCAGGAATGCTGGCGGTGTAAGGGAAATGCGCTCCACATTCAAACAGATTATGGCTGCAGAGTCGTGCTGCGTGTGACACTCGAGTAATGCCTGTCGAAAACTAATTCTAGTGTGGATCCCTGCGCCAGTCACAGTGACACCGCGGGACCTGACCACAGAGCGCCGCCGCCGGACTGCGACGTGAGCAGCTGACAAACAGGACCTGCAGGGAATCTGAGGCTTTACCTTCCTCCCACGGCGAAGTCAGAGATGGCGTAGTAGTAGGACTTGAGGACCTTGGGGTCATTGAAGACCTCGTCTCCGAATGTGTTGAGCCGGTTCAGCGTCACTCTGATGTCGGTGGCCGTCACCCAGTCCTGCAACAGACAACATAGAGGCTGCGTTAGACACACAAACAGGAGCATCACCTGCCCGACAGCACCTGCAGGACGAACGGAGCATGCTCAAACACCTGACCATGCTCTGATGTCCTGATTGGCTTCACACTTAGACTACCGTCAACATTCAGCCGCTGCTCGCCAACGAAGACGCCGACAACAAAGTCTTTATGATCCAACGACTAAAGAAACATTTAAAACTTTATTTTTCTCTCGTTTATCCAAACAGCTGGAACGATGTCACTGCTGGATGATCCTCAGCGTGGACGCAGGTTTGTGGCCCCAAGAGTGATTTAAGATCACAGTGACCTCAACCAGTAATCTGATTACTTAAATTAAACTCAAAGCAGACGCAGGCGTGTGAAACATCCTGGTATGTGTGATCTGCAAACAGAGACGTGGTTTCAGTTCCAGCTGTGGGAAAAGCAGTGACGCAGACACCAGCGGGCCCTCACACTGTGACATTTCCACAGAAATGAATTTATTTTCTTGGCCTTACGATACGAGATCCAGATGGAGGGAATTACTCAGGACACCTGTTGGGTTTCAGAGGATAAAGAAAGTTACTCAACATCCCGCCTCGTGGGAAAGCCAGCGATGGCTCCGTTCAGCAGGAAGCTCGTCAGGCCCGGAGCTGAAGACAGAGCGGCAGCTCGACGGGAAAGTGGAAGTGGATATAAGCGAGCTGGCCCGCTGTCAGACCTGCTCCGTGTTTGTCTGCCCACTCAGGAAAACTGTGACTTCACGCATGCCTGTTAAATGCTCGGACAAGTGCTGGGAATGTGGAACAGCCTGCGACTCACAGGCTCTGAAACAGGAAGTTTACCTGTCCTGAGGTAACCCTGTGACGACCCTCACAGGAAACAAGCAGAGCAGAACGCCTTGAAAGCACTGAGCACGACCGCTCGACGGTTAGATGTTGATGTAACCGTGTCACACATGTAGCCGACCTGCACTGAAACATCAGGTTACTGGATTCATTCCCAACATGAGCAACACAAATAATCGACAGCCAGTTCCTGAAACATGAAGCTCCCTTAGCTATGCTGCAACTGGTGCAAGCTGCTGGAGGATTCCCATGATGCACTGGGTGTTTCTTCTTCACTCACTATGTGTTAACAGACCTCTCTGTACTGAATCATATCTGTTATTAACCTCTGTCTCTCTTCCACAGCATGTCTTTATCCTGTCTTCCTTCTCTCACCCCAACCAATCACAGCAGATGGCCCCGCCCCTCCCTGAGCCTGGTTCTGCTGGAGGTTTCTTCCTGTTAAAAGGGAGTTTTTCCTTCCCACTGTCGCCAAAGTGCTGCTCATAGGGGGTCATATGATTGTTGGGTTTTTCTCTGTATTCTCTGTATTATTGTAAGGTCTACCTGACAATATAAAGCACATTGGTTGTTGTTGTGATTTTGTGCTGTATAAATAAAATTGAATCTAAATAAATTGAATAGAGGCCACGCCCCTAATAATGCAAACTAATCCAGGCGAGTTATAAAGGAATCTCCAAAAGTTGATTCTGTTCATCTGGACGTAGCGTTTTCTGGGAGAAACGTTTCGTCACTCATCCAAGTGACGTCTTCAGTCTCAGCTGACTGCAGGTTTCCCCAATTATGCAAATGTCCTGTTTATAAGATTGAAACCTGCAGTCAGCTGAGACTGAAGACGTCACTTGGATGAGTGACGAAACGTTTCTCCCAGAAAACGCTACGTCCAGATGAACAGAATCAACTTTTGGAGATTTATTTTCCTGGATGATTGAGAATGCATCAAAACGTTATAAAGGAATGCTGGAGCCTCCAGTGGACGTTACAGGAACTGCAAGTTTCTCACTTCCATGATGGCGTCCTGACACCAAAGACTGCTCTTTGAGGAAATACTGGCCAATAAAGTCACAGCTATACTGTTTCCTCTTTCCAAACCCTCCACATGTGCATTACTATGTTGGTCCCACAGTCCACGTTTATCCAGCCACAGAACGTCTAAAACGCTCAGAGAAAGACGGCGTTTAAGCAGAATTAGCTGCCACGTGACTCTGTTGTTGGTGGAGTGATGCATATCAGCTGATTAGGAAGCTGTAAACTCATTTAAACGCTGATAAAACATCCAGTTCATTTTTTTATTGGTAACATTTTCAGTGTAACCTTTGACCATGTTTGAGTTCAGGCAGTCTGCCCCATCACATGACCCGTCCCAGTTTGGAAAAGCGATCAGCCGAAGCTTTCTGGAAAAGCATTTTCACAGCTCGTTGTTTCCTCCCTTGCTTCCTTCTAGCCTCGTACTTCCTCTCCATGTAAATGAACAGATTTAGCTCCGCAGCTCAGCTCTAAACTTCCTTATTTGTCTCGCTGGCATCGAGCTATTTATACCAAAGCCAGGATCTTTTTGGAGGCGGCGGCCCGCCGGAGGCGTCAGACGGCTGTTAGTTGCTCTGTGACATTCCTGCTGTCTGTCATCTCTGAGCGGGAAATAACCAGCAGCTGAGAGCGTCCACCTCAGCGGGCAGATGATCAACCATCACGGCATTAAACACAGCCGAGAGCTGCTGGCACAAGTGTTCACAGGCCCGACTTCTCACCTCTAACTGTTTCTGAGCGAGCAGAGAAATCCAACATCCGATTCGATTCCTCCCTGCTGGACCATCCTCACCGAGGACTGTGGCCTTAGACGTCCACAGGATCTTTATTACATTTAGATCATTTTATTCTTTCCATCGCTGACCAACGACACCACGTTTACTCCACTTTGTGCTTCCACGACAAAAATCAGCCTTAAACGTCGCGACCGTTACATGAAAGTTAGCGAACATGCTAATGTGGCTGATGGCGATGTCACGCTCCAGGTTTCTTTTCCTACGGTGGCCCTGAGGCGGGAAACCCCCTCAAAAAACAGAAAACATTTTGGAAAAGATAACAAAAAAAAAGAAAAACAAACGCTCCAACATTCCCGGGAACACCGCAGACACTTCAGAAACGAGACATGGCAGATGCAGGAAAAGGAACAGTGTTTTTTATTTTTGAAATGAAGTGAACCAGACTTCCTGTTAGCTTGCTGATGTCATTTCCTGTCTGAGCTGCGTCCTTCGTTTCAAACAGACTGAGCTCAAAGGGTCTGAGCGCTCTGCTCGTTTACGGGGTTTTTAAGCGATGTTTGGCTGAAACGAGCCAGCAGAGGGCGCCACCTCCAGTTACAGGCGCAGTGACAGTGTGCGCTACACCCGGAGCTACAACTGTTAATGTTGCGTTGTGGCCCCAGCAGGTACGTCTGCAGCTGATGTCGGTCGACTAAGACGAGTCGGATCTTTCGCTGCACGTGAAAACGTCCCGGACGCTCTCAGCGCATCTGGACAAAATCCCAGCAGCACTTTCAGGACACCTCTGGGAATTTCCCCCTCTTGGGCTCGAGGAAGAACGGATTAAAATTTCAATCTGTGGAGTTTTAATGTGAAGACTTGACAGACGAAACAGCTGAAGTGGACGTTTATTCCACCTCTACAATAATCACCGGTCGCGTCTCCGCTCGCTCTCGTTCGCCTCCTGACAGGCTGTTTGTTTCCAGGCTGGATGTTTGTGATTCCCGGAGGACTTCCTAAAACCAAGCAGCATTCTTCCTTCGAGAAAACACATCCCGGGCGAGGCCTCCTCACTGGCACGGAGCTGCAGTTGATTGATGGCAAACAAATGTTCGCTACAGTTCAGACAGCGGCGATTTGGAGACGAGGCTGCTCCGGCTTCCTGGACGGGACGGCGTGAGGATCTGCAGCTGCTGGACGGGCCGGATGCGTTTATGCCGCATGAATGTCGGAGATGGGAGAAGAAGCGGCCTTTAAAACGGTCAGCAGATAACCGGACCAGCTGCACTTTTTAACGAGCCAATCGACACCTGAACCTCCGTCGGGTTTAGTTATCTGAGGTTGAGGCGGAGAGCGGAACAGCAGAATTCCTCGGATCATATACTTCCTGAGTTAATCACCAGCACACAGATGATGTCAGGTCATGGCTGCGCTCCACCAGGTCCTCAGTGGTTTATCATCAGCTGACTCTTCTCAACGTTTAGTCTTTGTTTTAATATCGTCTTTAAAATCAAACTTAAATCAATCAAATGTTCTAAAATAAGAAAAGACTGAAAAATAACACGAAAGAGTTTCAGAGTTCGTGGGCTTGAAACAACGAGCTGCGTCAGATCCTGACTGAAACTATGATCTGTCCTTAAAAAGGATCTCCATGCATGAAGATCTGATCTCCAGCCTGTCCCGGAGACCTGCAGCAGCTGTGAGGAACCGTCTGCAGAAACGCTCCGTCCATCCATCAGGACCTTCTGTCACTCGCTGTTTTCAGAATAAACACTTACGCACATCCTCCTTTAATAATAATGTGAGTCACTGATGCCACAAAATCTCCCGCAGAGTCTGACAGAGGAACATCGTGTGAGTCTCTCCCATCGTTTGTGTTTCTGACTGTGGGAAACTCTCAGTGTTCCTCTGGTTACTGATAAAACCTATAAACTGTATTTAGTGTGTGTGTGTGTGTGTGTGTGTGTGTGTGTGTGTGTGTGTGTGTGTGTGTGTGTGTCAGAGTGACCTTACAAAACATAAACTGAGGCGAGAGGAATGAACACAAACTCATGAAGCAATTGCAAACGCGCTGACGGGTGACGGGAAGAGGAGGGGACAGCGAGGAGAGCGCTCCAGCTGCCGGGCGCTCGGGCCAAACCGAGCTGGGAAATCCGGGGGCGTCGCCTGGAAGCGGGTCGCAGCGCAGGCGGCGCTGCTCGAGAACTTGTGTCTGCAGAACGAGGGAACACTCGCCTATAAAAACATTACAGATGCTGATGTTTGAAACTTTCCCTTCATTCTGGGAATATTTCATCAGTTTCAGGAACAGATCGAATATTGAAAAGAATCTTTGATGATGACGGAGAGTTTGTTTAGGGGAAAGCAGCGATCTGGTCTCATGTGAGCTTTTCCAAACCAAACTCTGATTTCACGAAGCTGCTGTGCCCAGATGTGCGGCGTAACCTCCGGCTCCTCATTCTGTGAGGGGAGGAGTCACGATGAGGAAATGTTGTCTCAGGTGGCGTCACGCGCACGCCTTCATCTGTAGTTACTGAGGCTCAAACAGTGTCCTTGTTTTATTTCTAAATAAGAACTTTATGACGAACAGAAGAAACTTTAAAAGGGTTAAAGGTCAAACTTGTGCCTCAACATGATTCCCGTAAAATTCTCGTCACTTTTCTGTGGAGCTGATATTGTGTCGCTCACCTGGAGGACGGGGCTGTTGTCGAAGTTGTACGCGCTGGGTCGTCCCTCCAGCGTGGAGAAGGCCACGTTTCCTCCGGTGAGCGGCGAGATGTCGCTGAACTCGTCGGTGCAGAGCGCCTGCTGCTCGTCCTGGCCCGTGCGGATGAAGCCGCGGTTGGCTTTGTGGTAGGTCTTCTCGCAGGAGCTGCTGTAGTACTGGTACGGCACCCACGGGCTGCCATCGCTGGTCCGCTTGTAGATGGCGAAGCTCTCCGGCCGGCTGGTGTGGAACTTGAGGCGGACGTAGGTGATGTCGAAGGCCTTACCTGCAGAGAGAGGGAGGAGCGTTAGGTTAGAGTCAGTTTGTGTAACAGATGGAAGGAGACTAAAAACCTGCAGAATGAAAGAAGCTGAGAGTCGGACGAGCTGCAGGGCGGAGCTTAAACCACGCACAGCACAGCTGGATGCAGCTGCGCCTCCACCCTGACTGTAACCTGAGGATCTCTGCGGAGCATCGTGTCTCTGCAGGACTGCTTCCTGACGCCCGCTCGGGCCCTGTCGGGGGGGGAATCTCGGGCGATTTGGGAAATGCTGAGCAGGAATGTGAAGTAAGCTCTTCCTCTGACTGCGACACTCGGGGCTGCGGACGCTCTCCGCATATTTGGCGAGTCTGAGCAGGTCGGCCTGAACGCTCCAGCAGCCATCAGTCAGCGAGCAAAGGAAGGCCGGCGTGTTTGAGCCGTGCGGCGGGGGGTACGGCTGTTTGCTCAGCCAAAGAATCTGCTCTGTAAACAGCGCTGACGGGGCCCCGGCCTGCGGGGGCCCCTCTGTGTCAACGGCAAATAAAGGTGAAGCTGCTGATAGGAGCGAAGCGCACAAAGAGCTGCAGTTTATTACAGGAAACAATGAAGCAACAGCAAACACGCCGCCGGCGTCCTCCCCGTGTGTGCGTGACGCTCCGAGGACCACACCGAGTTTATGAGCGAAGGCTAACAGCGAGGGCGGAGGCCCGTTTACTGCTCGCAATCAAAGCCTCGGTGCACGTCATCGCTGAGGTTTCATTTTCTGTATTACCGGCCGTTCACACAGCGCTGCGAACGCAGGCGGCCAATCAGAGGTCAGGCTGAAGGTTTTAAATGTCACGCAGCGCCGACCCTGAAGCGCCGGATCAGGGACGCATCAGCACAAACTGCTACTGTGCTGCTTTCATCTTCACAAACACGCTCACGTCGTCTTTTCACCGCAAACCAAACTCGGCGTGAAACAAACAGAAGCAGATGTTTTTATTTCCTGATGTGACCGATGATTGAAACCAGCTGCCTCTCAGGGTCGGCGTGGACGGCCGTGAACCTGCTCGCCACAGCAGATCCAACCGTCACGCAGAGCTGCTGAGTTATAATCAGGGGCCACAACACCAGAGGCAGGGTGGACCGTCAAAATAAAAGCATGGACACTGGTCATTGGGAAGTCAAACGTGGGTGGAGGTGTTTTCTTAGAAGAATAAAAACCAAACCTGAAGATTAAATGAAATGTGTGTCACTGCGTTCCCAAAGTGTCGGCCTGTGAGGCTGTTTACAGTAATCGAGTTTGAAGTATCCTTCAAACATTCATGATTACATATTTACAGAGTCATGAAACAAAAGCTGTTCCCATCACAGGTGGGAAAACGGCTCAAACGCAGAGATGGAGCAACAAGATCAGACAAAAGGAAGGAGAGGTGACGTTTGTGAGGACGCAGAGCGGGCCTCAGGTGGACGGAGGTTTGAACACCAACCGTGCTGCTTTATGTAGCCTCCCCAGAACGAGATCACAGCAGCGGCTTTCATGAGAAATGAAAAGGAAGCGCTCCGTCATGGTTTCCCACACATTCCTCCACAGCCGGACACAAACTGGGCTGAGTGAAGTTCACCAGTTTCAGAATAAAAAGCCGTTTCATTCAGATCTGACGGCGAACACGTGGGACCTGCAAACGCCCCGCGGAGCCTCGCCGGCCTCGGATCAAAGGTTTATGAAGAGGCGTCAGAGGAGACGATGAAGAGTCGGTGACATCTCTACAGAAACACGCCTCCGCATCCTCACGAACGGGACAAAAGCGTCTGTTGTCGCAGCAATCGGGAGGCAAACAAAGTCCAGGTGGCTGCTGGGACAGGAGGCCGGAGGGGCCCGCAGGAAGTGACGCTGCAGACAGACGACAAAGCGCCGTCCTGAGAGCACAAAGAGGAAGCCACACAGACTGGAAAAACAAACCGAGGATGAACCCGAGCTCCATCTTCGTGCTGTCACCATCTTTCATCGTTTCCCAGCATGCACAGAGAAACGTTGATGAAACTTAAACCTCTGAAAGACGTGGCTCTGTGAGAGCAGGTGGAGCCTTCCAGCAGAATAAACCCTCATAAATCTGAGATGATTCAGGTTTTATGGAGATGAATTGCAGGGAGTTAACAAGAGCTACAGAGGTGAAGGGTGAACAGCCTCGCCTGCAGCTGGACGACGTGTCTGTTTCACATATTTGACATTTTCATTCTCGTCCTTCTACCTAAATCACAGAAGAGGTCAGACATCCTTAAAATGACTACGAGCGCTTAGCTACAGCGCCTGAGCGCGCTGGTTTAAGGCTTCTCAGTCTGTTACCGCAGTAACCACACAGCAGGTCACATGATGTCATTAAAAAGGCCCCAAAAACCTCCAACAGCTCCAGTTAGCTGCAGTGAAGCTAGCAGACAGCTAGCCGCCTGTGTCGCCATCCACCTGTCAGTCAAAGAGGCCACGCCCCTAACGATGTATAACAACTACAACCAGAGCTGTAAACACGTAACATGGGAGTTCATGGGGACGGTCCAATTAAATTTCCTCCCATGACATCACCGCATTCTTCTCCAGGGAAACGAACAATGGCCGCTTTGACTTTTGGACGTGTGGGCACCGCCGAGCTTCGAACTCGCGCTGACGAGTCCGGGCAGCAGGTACTGCGCAGGAGAAAAGTCAAAGGTCGCACTGGGCGCGCTCTCTCTATTTACATCCACTCCAGTAATCTGATTATTGTCAGCTCAGGCGTGAACGCAGCGGGCTGAGGACCACTGCAGACTTTCAGTGTTTAGAAACCAACACGTGAAAATGTTTTAAAAGCCGAATTCAGCCGAAGAGCCTAAAACATGAAATGAGATCATCATGAGTGGGTTTAAACACAGCTGCTCTCGCTGCGGGGGAAGCATCACCAAATCAGCTGATTTTAAAAGTGAGTTTGGTGCCTTTAAGAGGATAAAGCTGCCATTCCAGGGCTGCAGGGTTGTAAAAAAGGATTTAAAGTGATAACAAACAAGATGAGGCAATGGGGAACAAAGAGGACCAAACTTTGCTACGAACCAGACGATTAATCAATGAAAGGCTTCTCGGTCTGTTACCGCAGTAACCTCACAGCAGGTCACATGATGTCATTTAAAAGGCCCCAAAAACCTCCAACAGCTCCAGTTAGCTGCAGTGAAGCTAGCAGACAGCTAGCCGCCTGTGTCGCCATCCACCTGTCAGTCAAAGAGGCCACGCCCCTAACGATGTATAACAACTACAACCAGAGCTGTAAACACGTTAACATGGGAGTTCATGGGGACTGACTCACCGGAGCCCCGGTGGACATTAGTGGAACTGCAGTTTCTGACTCGCACAGATTAAAGTGAACGTTTTTCCTCGATTTGAAAATGTGAGATTTGATTTTTGTACAGCTTTATTTTTTATTTATTTTTTATTATTATTTATTTATTTTTTATTTTATTTTTCTGATTTATTTCTCATCAGCAAAGCCAAGTATTCTATGATCTAACACGGTGACCTGGAATAAACCAGCTGAGATCATTTTTACACGTTAAGCCTCCTAAAAGTGTAAAAAGTGAGTAAAAGAGGAGCTTTTGTCCTCTCATACTGTAAACAGGAAACGGCGCTTTAATAAAGGCCGGATTAAAAAACAGTGAACTCAACCTTTAAGCCAAATTCACTATAGAAGCTTTTGTCTGCCCCTCCTTGGAGCCTCTGAGGATTTAAGCTGCCGTTAAGACGCTGCTGCAGCAAAGCCGCCGCTGAGAAACAAACGCAGACATCGTCAATTAGCTGGTTTTGCTTTAAGCGGCGCTAACCCGCCTTTTGTGGCGCGCTGACCCTGCCAGAGTCTCCTCGGGGAGCCTCGGAGTCACGTCCCAACATGAAAAGAGCCTCCAGTCGTTCTGGAGAAGCAGCTTTTCTTTCCGAGGGACCGGTGGGGGTGACGGGGGGTGACACGGCAGGAATGCGTTTCCGCTGGGCAGAGTGACGCCGGACGGAGGGACGGACGGAGGAAGAAAGAGACCACAGAAACTCAAAGACGGAGAGGGGGCAGAGGGGGCTGCTGGGAGTTTTTCCTGCCCTGATATGGAAGACACGATGACTCAGTGAGCAGAAATGCAAACGAGCACGAGGGAGGACGAGCTCTGCTGAAGTGCCAGCGAGCAACGTAACGAGACCGACAGCTTCCGCAGCTGCATGTGACCTCTGACCTCTGGCCTGAATCTCCTAGTCTAAGCCTGGAGTCCAAGCCATTAAAAAGGCCCCAAAAACCTCCAACAGCTCCAGTTAGCTGCAGTGAAGCTAGCAGACAGTTAGCCGCCTGTGTCGCCATCCACCTGTCAGTCAAAGAGGCCACGCCCCTAACGATGTAGACACACCGTACGGAGGAAGAAAGAGACCACAGAAACTCAAAGACTTCCGTAGCTGCACGTGACCTCTGACCTCTGGCCTGAATCTCCCAGTCTAAGCCTGGAGTCCAAGTTTGGATCAGAAGCAACAAACTTATCAGAACTTTAGCTGCAAAAACTCAAATGTACGGAGGCCCAGAGAGGCCACGATGTGTTACTGATCTGTTACTCTGTCTTATTGCAGCCTCGCTCTCTGCAGCTCTGATCAACTGAGCATGTGCGTGCGTTCGGCTCCCCGCGGCACGTCTGCGTCACGCCACTCTGCAAGCGGAGGATCAGGTCGGAGATCGAAGAGGAATTCGTTTGGGAAATGCTTCCAAAAATATGAGAAGGGTGACGCAAACTGCCCGTAACCAGCGTCTGAATAAACCGGAGAGATGAATCAGAGCTTTTATTTTGGTAACTGTGGACACAGGTGCGTTTGGTCATAAACCTCAGTCTCTTATAAAGGAGGCTTTATTTCAGAGGCAGATGTTCTCCGTCCACAGAGGACGGCGTTTAACGAGGAAGACGTCCTTCTGGAGGACAGACGAGGCAGGGGGAGGAAGACGCTGCAGTCGGCTCGCTCAGGCCAGACCTGAAAATAACGAGCCGTCCTTCAACGTGTTTGAGATGCAGCTGTTTCCTGTGACACACTCAAACCTGATGAACCCACACGGAAACAAGCAAAGACTGTAAAGAATCACGGACAAATAGCCGCACACGCAGGCCTCACTCCGAGCCGCCGTCACACGTCCGCCTGGCTGAAGAAGAAAACCAGGATCAGGAGACGTTTTGTGGCTCGAGGCCGTTTTTTCTCTCGCGGATTCCTGACATCGCTGCTCCAAACGTATCCGAGCCTCGGGGTCGGCCTGAGGGGTGGTGAGGGCGGGAGGGGCACGCCCCAGCACGCTGTGCGGCCCGGTGACATCATCGCATTTTTCTCAGAGCTGTGACATTTTCCTCACAGTAAAAATGATTTCTGCTGTCACATTTCACAGCTGCTCTTTGAGAACATTCATTTCTGGCAGTTTTGATTTGGATAAAAACTTTTTTCTTTGCATTAAATCACGTTTTGAGAGAAACCAGCACGCTGCACTTGGTTTGTTCAAGTACTCCGAGGTAACGAAATGACAGAAAAGGAAAAGGTGACAAATCTCAGAGCATCCGTGACTCTGATGAAGGCTAACACGCCTAACCTGCCATTATAAACACATATTTCCTTAAACGTGCAAACATGGCCGTTCGTAGCTTCTGTCAGGAATCAAACTCCGTGTTTTATAGTGTAAATTCCACTAAACTGGGGCTGAGCTCCTTTAAAACATTTTTTGGGAGCTCTGGAAACTTCCCGGGCTCGTCCTCAGGGCTGGGAGGGGGTTACAGTTGTTGTGAAGGTGGGGGGGGGACGCCTCAGCTCACAGCACGCTCCAATTAAATTTCCTCCCATGACATCACCGCATTCTTCTCCAGGGAAACGAACAATGGCCGCTTTGACTTTTGGACGTGTGGGCACCGCCGAGCTTCAAACTCGCGCTGACGAGTCCGGGCAGCAGGTACCGGGCAGGAGAAAGGTCAAAGGTCGCACTGAGCGCGCTCTCTCTATTTACATCCACTCCAGTAATCTGATTATTGTCAGCTCAGGCGTGAACGCAGCGGGCTGAGGACCACTGCAGACTTTCAGTGTTTAGAAACCAACACGTGAAAATGTTTTAAAAGCCGAATTCAGCCGAAGAGCCTAAAACATGAAGTGAGATCATCATGAGTGGGTTTAAACACAGCTGCTCTCGCTGCGGGGGAAGCGTCACCAAATCAGCTGATTTTAAAAGGGAGTTTGGTGCCTTTAAGAGGGTAAAGCTGCCATTCCAGGGCTGCAGGGTTGTAAAAAAGGATTTAAAGTGATAACAAACAAGATGAGGCAACGGGACACAAAGAGGACCAAACTTTGTTACGAACCAGACGATTAATCAATGACCAAAATCAGCTGATCGATCGGCGATCGCTGCCAGAAACGTGTTTCAAGTGAAGCGTGTTTCACATTTACGTACAAAGGTGAACTTTGACCCGGTCTCTGACTGAACAATGGAACTAAACGAACTTTCTTTAAAGACTAAACCCTGTCGAGAGCTGCGAGGATCCTCCACCAAGCGTGCTCGTCTCCCAGCAGGTGCCGGGGTCAGAGGTCAGCGGGCTGAAGCCTCTCACATAAAAAGCACCATCAAATTGGACTGGACGTCTGTGAAAGGCTGCTGGGGATGACGCAGGAGGAGCAACGCGAGGAATGCAGCGGAGTTTAACCCTTTACGCCCCGCGGCGTTCCACGCTGGGTCCTCGTCTCCAAGGATACGTGACAGATACGAGAATCGGGTCACTGACTGCGGCGGCGACATGTGCAGCGCAGTTACACATTAATGTCCCGGTTAATCTCCAACCTGCTGCTGCCTTAAAGGAACAAACCTCACACAGTTCCAGACTTCATTCACTATTTGCTGAATTTATCTTTATTCATAGATTTGTGTTTGCTTGGTTTGAGACGCTGTGACCTCTTCCTGCCTCCACGCACACGCTCGTACGTCCAAGTAGAAACAGCTGACTCGCATTAAAGGTTTCCTGAAAATGACAGAAGACAGAGCGCTGTACAGATGTGTGATAAGTGTTATCTCTAAACGTGCAGAGAGTCAGAGGGGAGCCGGAGACGAGCCGCTATCAGCTTCATCTGTTTGATAAACAACCGCTGGCTGAGCGAGCGCTCCGATTGGCTGTGAGGAGATTAAAGGGGCAGGCTGGATGTCGAGGTGAGAATGCAGAGGTGTGTGTGTGTGTGTGTGTGTGTGTGTGTGTGTGTGTGTGTGTGTGTGTGTGTGTGAGATAACGAGGCTCCAACATAAACTGAGCCGAGCGTCTCGCTGTGACATCAGCACAGGTCACGATGGTCACGAGCAGGCAGAGAAACCGTGACCTTCCTGTGGTAGTTTCACAGCTGATCATGTGACCGAGCAGTGAGATTAAAGCTGTTCTTTATAATAAAAATGAAAGTCTCCGTTCTGAGCAGCACGGCGACGCTCACACGCTCCCCGGACGCTCCACAGCGTGCGTCGAGATGTTTCACTCTTTCTAACACGAGTAAGAGAATAACTGTAACATTTGTAACAGTGAGTGACTCTGATCCAATAATCAAATCCAGGAAACGTTCCTCCTGCCTCGTCTGAATCAGCCGATTGTGAAACAAACAGATTTTTATGAGCTGTGAAGTAACTCAGGTCATCTTGGAGCTTTTCAGGGCTGAAAACACTGAAGCTGGAAACTGCAGTCACACCAGTTTTACACCCACACTCTCCTCGTCTTTCTCTGAGCTGCAGCCCGACACAGAGCAGCAGAGGCCTGGACGTTTCTAATGGAGAACACATCGAGTGCATTGTGGGTAAACTGTGAAAGCTCGTGTCGGCGTAGACTTAGAGCAGATGAAAAGTCTCCTTTGAGCCACATTTGGAAACCAGGCTGACCTTCTAGCTGTGAGACGCAGCTGCAGAATGACACGAACAAAGTCTGCAAAGGTCAGGATGGAAGGACAGGCTCCTCCCACATGTGTGTGTGTGTGCCTGTTTATACATCTTTGTGGGGACCAAAAGAGACAAAAGAGACTCAGACTGGTTTTAGTGTTACAGTTACTCTAAACACAACCATCTCCGAAGGGTTAGGGTGGGCGGCTCGGAGAAGCATGGATGGATGTCCTCACTAAGATATCAAACCGAGAGTGTGTGTGTGTGTGTCTCAGAGGGGGGATTTCCAATTAAGTGTTTGAGGGGGAGGGCAGCAGGAAGGGAGTGAAGGTGGGAGGCAATGATTGTTTTTAATGGCTGAGAAGAAGCCCTGTCATCATTCAGCGAGCGCTGTAACGCGCTCTTAATGTGAAAAGACTCAAAATGACTGATGAGCACAAGTTTGATCCAGTTTTCTCTCATGAGTTCAGCTTGTCTGAAGAACAGATCAGTTTTCCTCCTTCAGATGTCTTACAGAGTAGAGCTGATATATGCTTCCTTCATTTCAGGCGATAACGATATATATCACGATATCAGCCAAATAACTATATTTTTAAGATTTAAATGTGCCGTTGCTCACAAGTAAAATGTGAAATAATCAGCAGCTTGTTTTGATTTAAATATTTATTTCCCATAATAAGTTCAACAGGGCAGATGTTCTTAACATGAGGCTTCAGTTTAGGCAAAATAAAGGCAAATATTACAAACTACACAAAAGTAGCCGCTAAAGCGTTTACGTTTCAAAACAGAACAAAACAGACTAAACTGTCACTAGTCCACTTAGAAACAAAATATTGATTCTAAAAATAAATCTTAATTTTACAGAAGCAGAGACAAAATTGACGAACTTATTTAATATTGCTGTCTGAGAAATGTTTATGTCCAGGGAGTTGGTAACGAGGATCCAGTACCTTCATTAGCTGCTTGAATCCTTCATTGCTGTGTTTATTGGTAGCACGTCTTTAGCAAGACAGTAAGCTACGGCATTCGTTATGTTGCTATGTCTCTTAGCTTTTTTGTCATACGGTAAGACGCTGGAGAAAGCATCATCGGTTTTCTCTTCGGTAACCTTCGCTCACGCTCTCGGTAGATTTTTCTCTAGTCAGCACACTCATTTCCTCGGTTACCCGGCCACACGGCGGCTGCTTCCCAAACAAATACACACGTGCGGCTCGGCACTTGTGCTCACAGGTCACGTGACGTGGTTCGGCTCTACTTAATTTGGATTGGCTGTTCTTTTTTTATAAGAGAGGAAGAGAGAGAGAGGTCTATTGCAACAGTTTCATTTTTCTATCGAGAAAAAGTTATTTCGCAACACACGTCGTTATCGTTCTATCGCCCAGCTCTATGATGTAGTAAAAAGTGAGTTTTAAAATCTGAATTTAATCCTTAAAAGTTAAAAGTTCAGCATCAAACACTCATTTGTCTCGTATTTCTTCTTTAAATGTGTAAAAACGATGTTTGAACAGGAACTATCAGCTCATCAGGACGTCGTGAGAAAATCCCTCCACACCTTCAGCCTTTTCTTCTTTACGAGCTCGGCCCCCCCTCCCCGAGAGCCAGAAATAACCAGCAGATTCCCATCAGTGAAGAAGCTGTGATCTAATCAGACCCCTCCCCCTCCACCACCTCCACCACCTCCACCTCCCAACAGGAGGGTGTTTGGTGAGGATTTAGCAGCAGGACCACCAAAGAAGCGGGCGCCCCGCCCGGAGGTGTCACCACACCGGGACGTCAGGAACAAACAGCAGCGGCCCTCATTACCACGTCCCACCCCCAACACCACCAACAAGCCTGACAAAGAGTTCACAGCTGCAGGAGGCCAAACCTGACGTCAGAGTTTGGTGCCAAACACGGGGAGAGGATTAAAACCTGACGGGGTCCCGGGTATTTAACCTTCGTGAGGTCATCGCCTTGCAGGTGATCCTGATCGTCCAATCCCACCGTCACGAGTGGTCAGGGTGGAAAGAGTCGACTCTGAGGAAGCCTTTCAGATGAGAAGAACCAAAACTCAACCATGACCTGAGAGCAGAGAGCCTGCAGAAACAAGCCACACCCACACACCCACTGAGAGAGACTGTGCTGATGTCAGATTAAGATAAAGAAGGATTATTTTGAACTTTATTCATGCAAAGCTGCTTCAGGAGAGCTCGGGAGGAAAAATCACAGAGCTGGAAATGAGCAGATCAGATCGGCTAACGAAGCATCAAAGATTCTTCTGTTGGTGTAATAAACAAAGAGAAACAGACTCGCTCTCTGCGTGTAGCCGAGCACCAAACGCCACTTTAAGCCAGGAAACGCAGCGAGACGCTGAACATGGAGACCATCGTGTGTTTAATCTAGTTTTAATAATCCTCTGAAGACGTGACGTCACTGAGCTTCACTTTGAACCAGAGAAAATAAAACTGGATGTGAGAAGACTTCAGTTTCCACACAGCTGGCGCCTCTTCACCGAAGCGTTTTATTTTTATTGATGCGCCAGTCTCGCTTTGCCAAACGCCGCCTCGCTCCTGTCAGGTTTATGGTGTCAGAGGAGAGCAGCTGGACGCGAAGCTCAAACACTCCAACGCTCGTCCGTGAGACTGATCGAGAACATCGTGTTCTGTCAGGAGAGCACAGGGAGAGAAACATCTGGAAATGTGCTGCAGCTCTTCTTCAAATAAAAACCCACATCAGTCGAGACGTAAACAAGCGGAACAATGAGCGAATGAGCTCAGAGCGCCCGAGGACGCTCGGCTACTATCTGCTCATCTGAACAAAGGAGGGATTATTAAAAAAACTCATATCCTGCTGATTGTTGAGAGATCGTCTCTGAGAGCTGATCAAAGATTACATTAAGCTTCAGCTCTGCCTGCGCAAACACCGAGCCTGGAAACAAAACCCGGCCCGCTGTTTACAGAAGACGCCGCCGAGGCCTCAGCGGGGACGCGTCAGAACAACACCACCGCGGTCCTCAGACGCCCAGCAGCTGCACGGAAACGCGAGCCAGAGCGCCGGCGTCACAACCAGGGCGTGAACGCACCACGTCTGAACCGTCCGCCTCGTTACTCACAAATACACGTGCTGCTGTGACGACGAGGGTTCACTGAAAATAAGAATAAATGTATTTTTAAAGAGTTTGCGTGACGCAGCGATAATCAGCCGCCATCAGTAGTAGAGGTGGGAATCCCCATACATCCCACGATACGATATTATTGCACTTTTTAAAAAATATTTTGCGATATTCAGATTCTGTACATAAAGGTAAACTTTATCAATATTCATTTTCTCTAATATCAAAGTCTCACACTCAGTCTTTCTCTCATTTCAGTTTGATTGTTGACAAACTGAACGGTTTGTATTACAGTCTAGTCCAACTTAACTGAATCAACCATCTGGTACAATTATAGCTATTCTGAACTATGCAGTTTATGAAAACTATGCAGCCCCTTCAGCAACTGAAGAATTTTTTTTTTTTTTTAATTTATTTTTTTTCGCAAATCATGGTCACAATACTTAATGAAAATGTTGCCATTATACACAAAAAAAACAAAACAAAACAAACAAACAAACAAACAAACAAAAAAAAAAAAAAAAAGAAAGAAACCCCCCCTCCCTCCCCACCCAAGGCTCATGTAAAGAGAAACAGAACAAAACAGACAAAAAATGTATGTCACACATCTGGAAAATACGTTTTTATATAGTCAATAAATGGGTTCCAAGTCGCAGAGAATTTTTGTTGTGATGAGAGAGCATGTATGTAGAGAGCAAGTTTTTCCAGTGGTAAAAAGAAAAGCACCTCCTTTAACCATTGTATGTATGACGGAGTCTTATCAGACTTCCAATGGAATAGAATGAGTCTATGGGCAAGCAATGTAGCAAATGCTATGGCATCTTCCTGAAATTTACTAATTTTGTATTGAGGTGGCATAACTCCAAAAATGCCAATGCGGAAATCAAGCACTAAGTTCTGCGCACTGATATGAGATAATGCTTTAAATATATTTCCCCAGTAATTATCCAGGTTCGGACAAGACCACATCATGTGACCCTCATTTGCTGGATTATGTCCACACCAGCAACTGAAGAATTTGAAAATAAATTAAAACAAAATATAATTTTACATTAAATAAAAAAGTTTTAAACTTAATTAAAATAAAACATGTCTTAAATTAAAATAAGTAAACTGTCATGTTTATTGCTGCCAAAGAAAAGTGAAACACATTTGGACAGTGAAGGAATGTCAGGATTCTTGCTCAGAAAAAGGATCAACATGCTCTGAAGTCAGAGCACAAAAACCTTTTTGTAACAAAGTATCGATTTCTGCTGTCCCTGTATCCATACATTATTAGCAAACAAAATATCACCATGCTACACAGTATCCATTTTTCCCCACCCCTAATCAGTAAACTGTGCAAAATGTTCAGATGGAGGAAACGCAGAATTTAAACAGTTTAAATGAGTTTTAATGTTTGACTCTGTAATGTTATAAATGTTATCTTCAGCTGTGAGTGAAGATGAGACGCTGTAATCTAATCCGAGGAGATTACGGGTCCGCGTGGTCACACCGAGGACGCCGAGGAGAAGATGACCAACTGCGTGCAATTCAATTCAATTTTATTTATATAGCGCCAAATCACAACAAGAGTCGCCTCAAGGCGCTTCATACATACAGAGAAAAACCCAACAATCATATGACCCCCTATGAACAAGCACTTTGGCGACAGTGGGAAGGAAAAACTCCCTTTTAACAGGAAGAAACCTCCAGCAGAACCAGGCTCAGGGAGGGGCGGGGCCATCTGCTGTGATTGGTTGGGGTGTGCACAGCTCGGGCTCACGTCAACATCCTGCGATATTAAATCACACTGATTGTTTTTTTGTGTTGGAATCATTTAAATCCACTTTTCACTTTTGGCCACGCCCACTGGCGACAGAGGTTTCCCATCAGCTGCCGGTCGCGTTGTAACCCGGAGTTCCACAGACCTGACGTTTCCACAGCCGGGGTTCGAGCTGGAGGGGCGAGGGACCGCCTCTCCATCAGCCGTGTGATTACCCCACTCGAGTGGAAGAAACGCGAACAAACAGCCCACGATCACGTTTCCCGGGACACAGCTCGCGTGTTTACCCTCAACCTGCTTTGATAACGTCTTACTCTCCCTCTATCTGCCCCCCTCCTCCCAGGCAGCAGGGCTAAAATTACCCTGCGTGCATCTGCTTGTCCCTGTAATGCATCTCTACTCGTTCACAGACTCCACGCCGTCTATAATAAGAGAAACCCCCCCTCCCCCGGCCTCTGGGCTCCCTGCTCTCCCTGAGGCGCTGAATCACTTCCTGCAAAGCAAATCTCAGGCTAAGTCCACACTAATGTGGTTTCATTAGAAAACGCATGGTTTCGGCCTCCCGTCCACGCTGAGACGCCGTTCCCCCCCCCCCCCCCCCCCGAGGACAAACGCTCTCAAAAATGCATACGGAGCTGTCCCGCCGCAGCGTGGACACAGCGCAGACTTTCTAAAACGATTAAAACCAATTAAACAAAGATAGCAGCGGCATTAACAGCAGTCGTTTTGATTACTCTCATTTTTAACAGCCCTAAAAAGATTCAGGCTGTGCGTGCTGCAGAGCTTCCCTGCAAACTCTTTAATTCTCACTCTCTTTGCGCAGGACTGGAACGTAAGCGTTTGGGCCGCTTCAATGTGCACGCACGACTCTGTGAAAACGACTGAAAACACTAGTGTGGACGTAGCCCCACCGGGCCCCCGGCCCATCCTCCCCCCGCTGCTTTAACAAACTCCGGCTCAGTTTCCTCCGAGGTCACGAGCCGCTTCCCTCAGAACCTTTTCCCATCCTGTGAATTCCCACAGCAGCTCCTCTTCCCACAGGAGGAAGAGCTTTAAGTCAGTTTACAGTCAGGTCAAAGTGTTCTGACAGGACTGGGAGTTCTAACTGTGTAACCAGACCAGAGTCCATGCAAGAAAAGCCCGATTTAAAGAGGTCGGCGACGCAAAGTTTCACATCAGCATCAAAACGACGACTGAAGGCTTTTCAGAGGTTTGGTGCACCTGCGTGTGCGTGCGTGTGTGTGTGTGCGTGCGTGTGTGTGTGTGTGTCTGTGTGTGCGTGTGTGTGTGTGTGTGTGTGTGTCTTGAAAAGAGACGTTATGATGCGGCTGAGGGGAAAGTTAAAGGCCACAGACGATGAACGGTTTGATGAACCTGCCAGAATCAGTGGAAACGAGGAAAACTTGCACTCCTGAGAAAATCTGCACATTTTTATTTCTTCTGCAGGAACGAAGGGTTACGGAGCAGCTAGCTGCTGCTAAGCTAATGCATCGATTCACTGATGTGCATAAAGTTGAAGCAGCTCTGTGCAAGCAGAGGTTTTGAAGCATTCGGGTTCGTGTTAACGACCCAATCTTTGGGGAGTGGACTCCCAGGGACTTCAGCCCAAGGTCGGAGCAGAAAACCCAACAGCTCTCAGACTCTGCAGGCCTCAGTGAACAGGTCAAAGGTCAAAGACTTCAGGAACAGTGTGCTTCAGGCAGACGAAGCCAAAGTAGAGATGCTCATCCATCAGGCACATCAGCACGAACAGCTGAGACCAGCTGTCAGCGCGGTGCAGCAGCCATCTTCATCCACAGACTCAGAGCTGAAGCTCAACACAAACCTTTCTATCACATGATAAACAAGTCTTTTCACATTTCTCACCTTTATTGATGACAAGAGATTTCAGCACAAAATATCTGAAACTTCTGGCATACTTCACATTTTAGGACGAGTGAGGATGGCAGATTTTCCCCCAGATTGGAGGCCTTCACGCTCAGGTGAACACATGATGACAAAGATAGAAGAAGAAGATGGAAGAAGAGAGGAGAGAAGATCCCGATTCCCCTCGTGTGTCTGCGCTAATGCTTTAATGCTTTACAGAAACACGATAAGCGAGCAGACATCTTCCCTTCTCTCAGCCTCCGCTCTGAACCCGCTCGCTTTATCTGATCTCGCTTTGTTTAGTCTGAGCCAACATGAGCGCGTTTATTCCCATCTCTAATCTGACGGCGGGAAGAAAGGCGGAAACTTCACGTGATGGGAGATAACGGAAGTTAAAGGACCAAAGAGGTGATCTGTGACATCCTGAGGTTTCAGGGGAGCAGATGAAACTAAACTAAAGTTTCACAAAGTCACGGTGCATTCAATGACACGTCTGGAATCACCAGTCATGCAGCGGAAAACGTCGACTCCATGAACTAACAGACGAGAGAAACAATGGGAGATTAAACCTGCTTCAGACGCAGGAACGATCGCTGCAGTAATAAATCAGCTGCTGCTCGTTTTTATGTTCCCGTGCAGTGAAACAGGTAAATCTGCAGCGCCTATAAACTCTCATCAGCTCGTCTCCGGTGGAAAGTATCCGACGTGAAGCTGTAATTACAGCTCTGACTTCCTGCGCGAGCCTGGCGTCACGGCGGAGGTTTGATCCAGATGTGAGTTTAATAACAGCCTGTCGCAGCTTCCACAGTTGAGGAGGTGACGGGAAGAATAAATGCACCGACGAGCTCGTACACGACTCGCCTCAGACGGCGTCGCACACCGACCATCGTTCAGGTCACAGACTGTACACGAAGATGGCAGCTACGCGCTATCAAGGCCCCGCCTCCTGAACACATCCCTTTCAATTCATGCAGAGGGTCAAAACAATCGACATGAAGGGAGAACAGCGCTGCACTTCGGCCCTAAAAGCACTTAAATCTCACTCGACGTGCATTTCAGGAGACGCTGACGGTCTGATGGCGTTTCAGCCCGCGCCAAAGCCAGCTCAAACCTGATTGGTCGGCAGAATTCTGGGCTGAAATGTTTCCTGTCCTTCAGCGTCTCAGACTCACTTCTTTAACTATAGAGACATGTGAGGAATCAAAACAAACCCCCACAGTCTGAAACTTAAAGCACATCAATCGAACAAACTGAGAACAAAAAGGAAAAGAATTTGTTTGTGACGCACGGCCGCCTCAGTGTTCGGGACAGGACTGGACTCGCGCTGCTACAGAAGTCCCGCAGTGACCCTGAACGCACCGCAGGCCTTTTAATTAGCACACAGCAACAAGAATGTGGCGTTTGTACTTTAAAGTGAAGCGCGATGAGTGAACAAACAGCAGGAGAAGAAAAGGACGGCGTTTGTTGTGGGGGGAGGATGGAGGGAGTGGGGGGGGGGGGTAAATAAAGACGCTTCAGCAGCTGGAAACAGGCCCGGAAATTTCAGCTTTTCAGGATTAAGACATCGAGACTCACTGTGGGGAAGTAATGAGTGAATTCTCGAGCAACTCAAAGCAAACGTGGCTGATTCTTGTACGCTGGAGTTGCTGCTCACAGTCACGGCCTGCAGGACTACAGGAGGGATCAGCAGTGCCGGTGAGCGAGAATCCTCAGGATCCTCTGACGGCCAACGCCAACCTGAGGCGACGGCAGGAGCAGATCGACCGCGGAGACAAGAGAGAAGAAGCCACAAAAAAGCAGACGGAGCAGAAATCACAGCAAAACACCCGGAGGGAGGAAGAGGCTGATGGAAAAGCTGCAGGCTGGATCGTATAGAAATTCCCTCTGTGGGAAGCACTAAACTTTGGAATATCTGAAGTCTGAATCTCAGGCCCTGGAGCTGAAGGTGGATGTTTGTTGGTGGGAGGTGTGAAGCGTTCTCACAAATAGTTCAGTCTGTTTGTTTCACCTTCATTAGACCCCCCCCCCACCACCCCCCCACCACAGGGCCCAGTTTCTTGTTCTGCACCAACATTTCCTTTCAACCATTCACACGACAGTTTCACAGCTCGCTGAGCTCAGCGGCCGACTCGCCCTCTGCGTTGCATGCAAACAGATTTCAGGTGTTCACAGAAACTGTTTCAGAGAAAAGTTACAGACGAATGAGCCAATCAGGAGAGACCACGGGCTCAGAGTCCGTCCCACACCGTCTCTGAGGGCTAAACATCCAAACATCATCATCATCATCATATCTGTGAAACCAAAACGACCTCAGCTGAGGCGAGTCCGATCGAGCGGCTGCAGGTTTTTATTAAAATATTGATATCTGGGGTCAGTGTGTCGATAAACGCAGCATAAACCAAGTTTGTGTCACAGGCGGCTGAGACGCCGGCCCCTCCCCCAACACTGCTGCCTCCACGTTAAAGAAAGCAGAGCGGAGGTTTGTGGGTTTGGAGGAGGCCTCCTGCCTCTGATCTCCTGATAGGATTCATCCCGTCTTTGATGGAGGGGGTGGGAGCTCATCCCAGACTGTTTAGGTCTGAGGAAGAGTCTGAATTCCTGAGATGACTGACAGTTGAAGGTGACGCTGCCGAGGAAGAGGAGGAACTGCGGTTTCTTAATGCGATCTGAGGCAGCAGCCGGCTCGAGGTGACTCATGTCAGGCAGACGCCGCCTCGGGCTCCAGACTTTGATTAATCCGTCCGGAGTCGTCGGAGCAGCTGCTCAGCAGGCGCTTTGCTGTTAATGAACGCACAAGAAAACACGGCGAAGGACGGCGGCACGGACCCGAGTGTCAGCCAGTGCTTCCTGTCACACAGCCAGCCCACTTTGACCTTTAAACTGTGGAGACGTAGAAATGGCGTGAATGAGGCTTTCAGACACACGGAGGGTCAAGCTGCGAAGGAAGGAAAACTCCTCCATGTTTGTCCCGACCAATGAAACGCTGCAGGTGAATGTGCGGCGGTCACACACGTGGATATGACATCACACCACGTCCGAACATCACGGAGCAGAAACTCGCGTCACTGCGTCCTTCTGTTCTGTTATAGACGGACGCAGAATTCAAATATTCAGGTATTTGTTTCAAACTATGGACAAACACAGCTGACCCACCTCTCAGAGGTCAGAGGTCACCAATAATCCTGTGGATGCTCACATTGATTTTTCTCACACTGAAGCTTTTCTTTTGTCTCGTATGAGCAACATGAATCTGGACACACACCAGTCGGCAGGCGGTCGCTGCGTGGATGTGACGCCCTGCACAGAAGAAGCGGCGTCACCGGCCAATGGGAAGAGAAGCCGTTTGACTGAGAGCACCAACTGTGTCGCTACACCGCCCCGGCTGGAAATCACATCCAGAATAATAAACACAGCTGACAGCGAGCTGTGACTTCAACGCTGCAACTGTTGCTTTCAGAATAATAAAACTCCTCCGAACAGAAACTGCGAGGAGGCGATCACATGATTACAGCCTGAGGTTTGAAACCACGTCCCATAAAAACCTGATTAAAGACACTTTCAGTGTGGACGTCTCTCAGCTGCTCTCCCCTCTGAGGGGAAATGTTTTCCCGTCTTATCTGCAGCAGACGAGTCACCTTGACTTTCAGCCGAGACGTCGGCGCTTCGGCTTTAAGCTCCAAGGTTACGAGATATCAGATGGGCCCTAAACGCCTCGCGTTTCAACCTCGCAGACTCGCTTCCTTTTTGACCGCCGTCTCTGCAGATTATTTATCCTCTAAAGTTTCAAACTGACCTGGATGACCTGGATTAATCCATCTGACAGAAACTGCAGTTCCTGTGTCGTCCACCAGAGGCTCCAGCGGCGCGTCGGGGGCCACAGACTCCAACTTTAAACGTGTTCACAGCTGTAGATGAGACAACTCTATGAAACCCATCTGTTTAAACAGGATCAGGGCTTCAAGTTTGGATTCTTAGGGGTGTGGCCTGTTTGACTGACAGGTAAATGGTGACACAGGCGGCTGTAGCTGCTAGCTGTCTGCTAGCTGCAGCGTGTTTGTGCTGTTGGAGCATTTTTAACAGACGAGAACAAGTCTGAGCTCTGCAACTTCTCATGTAACTGTGAAAACTAAACATGAACATGTTTAACACAAAGGATGGTAAAGTTCTGCTGTTGAAGGTCTTCAAACGACCATCTCTGCAGTCCAACCAGACTCCATGGAGAAAAACACTCGTTTTAGCTGAAACAGTTGAGCCTGAGAGGCTCGCAGCAGAAACATCAACCCAATAGAGGCACCTGCAGCTTCCACGCCACGTGAAGGCTTCAGGCTGTTATTCAAACAGGAAGAGGTAAAAACAGCAGACGGCTGAACTGCGCTTCACCGCTGACCTCGTCCACAGCAGATCAAGCTTCGCTTCAAAGATCCAAACTCTCCAACTCTGGAGGCTTTGGGATTAAGTTAAAGAAAGCGAGCTTCCTTTAAGACGAGCGGCCTGAGCGTCACATGCAAACAGCTGGCCTCGCTCTGACCGTCTGGGGAGGGGTCCGTTACTCGCTTCAGCACCCGAGCGTCTCTTTGAAGTCTGAACGTGGACGCCGAACATCAGTGAATTCATCAAAAGATGAAAAACTCGGGAATCTTCAGAAGCAGGAAGATTTAAACTTAACCTGTGACTCTGAAGAAACACCTGACGGGGTTTAAACGCCTCAGGCCGCCGTCTGCCACGAGACCGGCGGACCCGAGGAACCAGAGGGGAAATTTAAAGGTAGGGGAGGGTTAAGGGTGGCTTTGGGCTGGAGGTCTCTCTCATCAGCTGCAACGAGCCAGCAGCCATCGTCCAGCTGTGCAGCGCTCGTAATTGCTCCGCAGTTTCCCACGCTGCGCTCATTCCTGAGACACCAAACAATGCCCCCCCCCCCCTCGCTCAGCCCCAGCCTGGTATAATTTGCAACAGCTGGACACTCGAGAGGAAGAAAAACGTCTTTTGATGGCATGTTGGGAAACAGGGTTTTCCCACAGTGCACTGCTCTCTGACTCACAGCGAACAGACGCCTCACACATCAGCTGCTGTGGAGCGATCATCATCATCGTCATCGTCATGTTCAGCCGAGGATCATCAGATCCAAAACGCAGCCAACTCCCAACATCTGGATGTTTGGCAATGTGAAAGTTACAATCTGAGCTGGGGTGGTTCGGCATCCTGGGTGAGGCGACTCACGTCCAGGAATCGGACCCGGGAGACACTGGACAGATTTTATCTCTCGGCTGGTTTGGACTGCCTCAGCGCCCCCTCAGAGGAGCTGGAGGAGGCCGGGGAGGTCTGCATATCTGCTGCTCCCACAACCCCGAAAACGTCAGAACAGATGAGTCATTATGAATCGAACAAACTGCATTTATTGAACTAAAAGTTGTTTTTTAGGGGGGAAAAAAAAGAATTTAGTTGGCACACGTGCTTTTATTTTGACAGGATTCTTTATACCCTTCCTGTGTCTGACTTCCTGGCCTCCTCACCTGCTCTGGGCACCGCGACACACCTTCCACACTTATGGCCAATCGCAGCCATCGTGGACCGCGTCGCCGCGACGCACAAATCCATTTTTCTCCTGAAGTGCCCGACAGGTGACGGCACGCGGTTTCAGAGGGTCGATAAACGAGACCTACACTGAAACTTTCACTCCAACAGTGCTGCTCATCTCGCCATGGCAACCACCAATCTCTGCCACCACAATAACCACAGAAGAAGAAGCGACAGCGAGTGACACCAAAAGCTAACCGACACTTGAAACCTCAGACATTCAGTAAATGTTGGATTAGTTTCAGCTAGAAGGAAGTTTCTGATGTGGAGGTGGGCTTGGGGGGGGCACATTAATATTCAGCTCTTCACAGCAGAGGAATGTGGAGGGTTTGGAGGAGGAGCCTTCGTGTACGTTAGGTCAGCGTGTACTGATGACCTAACGTACGTGATAAAGTTCGTTTAATCAAAACACGAAGAACTGAAGCGTTTCTCCCACGAATCTCTTCTCTGACCAGACTTCATTCATTTTTTTGTTAATTCTACATCAAACATTTGCCGTCAGCCTGTCCTGTGAAGTCCTCGTGCTGCTGAATGCAGATAAATGAGGGGCCCCCCTGCATCCATCTGCACGCTGTGTTCCTCTTTGTGGGTCTTTCATGTCGCCCTCATCGAGTCGGGACATGTCGTTTTCCCGCCGCAGACGCACTGCAGCACATCAAAGAGTCCCCACACACACACACACACACACGCACACACACACACACACACACGCACACGCACACGCACACACACACGGCGGGTTTCCTGAGATTAAGCTGCAGCTTTATCATCCGCACACTTTAAACTCATTCGCAGGTTCAGAGATGAAACACGAGCGAGCTGCGATCCTACGGCGAGCACTTTGTGCCAAAATTACGCTCGGAGAACGTTTGCGTCTTCGCCGCCTGCGTTACAGCGCGAGCTGATTTCTAACCCTCGGCTCAGATTTCACTTTTGCACAAATTGAACCTCATTAACCTGTGAAACACTCGATGAATCAGCGCCTGACGTCAGTCACTCGCTCTTTAAAAGCTTCGGTAAGATTAGAGTCGATGTTCCTGCAGACGTTCATCTGTAATCATGACTGGATTGGTCAGACGTTACCTTTAACATCACGCTCCATAAAGTGAAGCATCACACCTGCTCTCAGCATGAACATGAAGGACCTGACTCTGTGCTGCAGCCACAGCTGAAGTAAAGCCTCGCACTCACGCTGAGCAGAGACGACTCAGACTTCGTCTGAGGCTCCTGTGAGAAATGATCGTGTTTATGAGATCAGATCAGCAGGAAATGACCTCTTCACTCTGCGTTCAGGAAACTCAACGAGCTGTTCAACCATCAACAAACAGCCACGCGATCACTTCCTGAAAGATTAAAACCTGAGAACCGCAGAGCGTCCTGAGGTTCAGGCGGGACCGTGTCCTTGATGCAGCGCCGCGTGAACCAGCTGCACGACTGCTGAGGGCCTCTCGAGCAGAGGCCTGACCAGCTGCTGATGGTGTAGGTGGAGACGGGACTCTGTGGAAGGTGCTGGAAGAAGATGTGTGTCGAACTCCAGGCCTCGAGGGCCGGAGTCCTGTAGCGTTCAGATGTGTCCTTGATCCATCAGCTGATTTGAATCTCCAAATGACCTCAACATGTCCTGAAGGTCTCCAGAGGCCTGATGATGACCCAGGGTGAGATCTAAAACCTGCAGGACGCCGGTCCTCGAGGTTAACAGACGTGCACGCCGGTGCGTTCGTGGACTCATGCGTCCGTCAACCAGCAGCACGCCGACCTTCACAACTTCTTCGAGACTCCTCAGCAACAACCTGGAGGCTCAGCTGTGGCGCTCAGGTGCTGCCTGCTTTCTTTACATGGATCCCTGGACTGCACAGATCTGTGCCACGATGACTTCACACACCTGAAAGCAGCAGAGCTCTGATCACGCAGCGCCGCGGGCTGAGAGGCGGCGTGTAATTAAGGCAGCAGCACCTGAGGCCACAGAGAGCCCAGCTCAGCAACGGCATGACCGAAGCCCTCAGGAATGTGGAGCACTGTTAAAAACAGAGGAGGCCTCAGGCGGCAGAAATAGACAGGTATTTTTAAAAGGCCGAGTCAGGGAGACGGAGACGACTTCCAGCAGAGACACAGATCATCCTGACACATCTCACAACAAACCCGAACCTTTCACTTCACATTCAGACGCACCGCAGCGACAGGAGGCAGCTGGGAGCGTTCTCCTGCACTCACAGTCGGCGCATACTTCCTGTCATATCAGGAAAAATGCTCTTCAGGGTTAAACAGTCCCTTCATGTCTCCACCAAACTGCATAGAAAATTAGACTAATTTAAACTTTTTCATCTAGCTTGAAAATATGCCAACATGAAGCACGCAGACTGAAGGAGGCTGAAGAAACGCAGCGATATGACTGATGAGCTCATGAGCTCAGCTACAGTTTATTTACTTCCTCCTGTTTAAACAGGGAGGATGAATATTCCCGGGGGAGCAGGAGATGCGGCTGAAAGAGGTCAAAATAGACCCTGAGCATGTCTGAGAATCATGAACACCAACAACTGAGTCCAGTGCTGGTGGTGCGTTCAGAGGCGGCTGGGATACCGAGCTGCCAACTCAAACCATGAGCGAGCAAATGGCACAGACGTGATGGAGACCCAGCACGAGCTCCACCTGCTTTCAGTCAGGTCAGAAAATAGCTGCGACCCCCCCAAACACACACACACACACACACACACACACACACACACACACACACACACTACTACATCTCTGATTCCAGCGCCATCTTAAAAAATAGAACTCAAGTAAATACAAGTAGAATGTCATCTCTGACCCTGTTTGACGTCATACTACCAGAAAACAGTCACCTCTCCTGTTGAAGAAAGTCTCACCAGACTCCATAGAAAAATCCACAGATTTAAATGTTCTCTGTTTCCACCTCTCACAGCTGTTCGGCGCGCTGCACTTAGACCAGAAGCGCCAAGTTTATGGTGTAATTCTATTAAACAGAGGGTGATTTGATGTGTTGACTGAGGCCGAATAAAAGAGAGGAACCCGCAGATGTGTGTTTGCGTCGTTTCGTGCGGCAGTTTTAACAGAAAAGAAAGAAACCCGAAATTTACATGTTTAGGGGGGTTCGGCTCAGCGGAGAGGAACGTGCAGGGGGTCAGACTGAGTAGAAAGTATGAGTACACGGTGGTCACGTATGCCTCTCTTGTTTCTGACTGTTTGAAGCCATATCAGGTAATCAATCTCCTCCAGAGTTTCGCAACTTCTTTATTTCCCAGCCAAACTCCATAGAAAATTACACTACTTTAACTTTTCCATCCAGTTTGCTTCCACCGCAGATTTTCATCTGCTTTGGAATGTGAGGACGTGCATTCAATTCGTGAAACAAACACTTCTGCAAACACACAGAGCTCACTGAGCTGCCCTCGGACCTAAAGCGCAGAAACTCGCAACACTAAATATGGGATTCCGTGTAAGACGGTGCGGTTTGAGTGTTTTGGCTGTAAGCCGAATGAAAGACTGACTCATCCAGATGCGTAAACATTTGTGTCTGTGTTGGTTTGTGCAGCTGTTTTCAGCGGGGAGGAAAGGAAAGCTTAAATGTGGAGTTTCTTAAAGGAGGTTCGGAGTGGAGGTGAGCGCGCGAGGTGTTCGGGGTCTTACCGAGGTGCAGGGTGAGGTTGATGGAGTTCGGGTACTGAATCCCCGCCAGCATGGTCTGGCTCTGCCACCAGGTAGTGTCCTGCTGGTTGTTGTAGTCGGTCAGGTACGCGGCGCCGTGGTGGTTCCGCGGGTCCCGGGCGTCGCAGATGTGGCACGACTTGGTGACCCCGGTGGCGCCGGTCTGCACGCAGTACTCCTCGGGCGGAGAGCCGCAGGTGTTGGTGGCCACCACCGTCACGTTGAAGGCAGCGTTGACGAACTCGGGCATGCAGCGCTGCGGCCGGTCCCGCTCGTCCGAGCACTCGTCCATGGCAGCGCGCACGCACAGCGCCGCCGCCCAGCTCAGAGCCACCAGAGCCCGGATCACACTCGGCATTTTTCCTGCCCCCTCCGTCCTCCCTCGCGATCAGAAGACTGCGCGCGGCTCCCTCGCGAACTCTCCTTCAACTTTTCAGAGTTTGCAGAAACTCCCCGGTTACCGACATGAACCGTCTCCGGGCAGCGACTGAAGCGTAGGGCGGGTGTCTCCGTCCCGGCCGCCTCCGCAGCTCGTGTCCGGCTGTGCTGTGTACTGTGTGGGGGTGTGCGGGTCTGCGCTCGGCCTCAGCTCTTTGTGTCCGCCGCCGCCATGCAACAAACTCCAGCAGGAAAAGACGAGAGTCCAGACTACACCCAGTGCGCTACTGCGCAGCTCCGAGGCGCAGAGGACCCTCCGCCACTTCCGTCACAAATCTGCAGAAAAATCCTGGGAAATCACAGCGCGAGCCACTTTTTCACCTGCACACGTCCCGCAGGTGTGCAAAGAGCCAGAAAAGGCGGTGGACATTAAATCATTTCAGTATTTACAATAAAAACGCGCTTATGTGACCCAAAGAGCAACTTTGAAGCGTAAGAACAGAGTAAAGAGTTAAATATTCAGGTCAAACACGAGTCTGACGAACAGCAGATCACCTGATCTCTCTTCTTCATCTTAACAATTTCACTTATTCATCAACACGGGCGGACATTAAGTCTGTGTGTCCTGGCGTGGGTGGGTGTGAGGGGGAGTTGGGCCTTCTCTAAACATTCCCAGTTGTTTTCCGGTGAAGGTGAGATTTTATTATTATTTTTAATAGAAGGAACATCTTCACTTATTTAAAGACAAGAACACAGACGTCAGACACCAGAGATCCAGACTTTATTTGTGTAAGCTGAGCTCGACAAAGCCTAAAGCCCACTCAGAGAGAAGTTAATCCAGACTTTCTGCTTCAGGCTCTGAGCGAGCTCCAATTTGACTCTTCTGCATGTTTCTGGATGTTTGAGGTGATGTCTAACGCAGTCACAGTCATCACCACAGAAACAGAGAGCTTCTCCCAGCTGCTGTGGCACATTTTTACAGCAGACCCTCTCAGGGACCTGCGCCCCGTCCGTGTCTCAGACGGGACCTTTTGCACATTTAGTTCACGTGTTCAGCACATCCACGTCTAAAGGAAAACCACCAAACCTTAAACTGCGACTTGTATCAGTGGAGTTGGTGCAGCAAGACTGGCGCTCTGAGATTAGAGCAACTTTGAGATTTGCGTTAAATCCTCAGAAAAATGTACAGAGTCTGGTTTGTGGGGTTTTCTCTGAGGCGCCTTCAGACTCTCTTGACTTGAAAATGTAAATTTCTTTCTTGAGCTTCTCCTACAGAGAATCCACGACAGCAGCTCTGCAGGACTCGCCTGTTTTCACTCACAGCACTTTCAAAATGATCATTAACTGAGTAAAACACAGAGGACACAGATAAACATCAGCCCACAGACAGGTAGTCACAAAGATGAAAATAAACAGTACAATCAGTGGACATTATACACAGTGTAAAAGGTTTAAATGTAAATTAAAAATGTGAAGAATATAAAATACGTAGATCAGCAAAAGGCTTGTTTAAACAAAAGTTTTTAACTGCTTTTTCAAAGAATCCACAGAGTCAACCAAACGTAGCTGTGATGGTCAACTGTTCCACAGCCGTGGTGCCACAGACTGAAAGGCTCTGCCCACTTTGGTCTTCAGTCGTGTTCGAGGAACAACCAACAGACTCTGCGTCTGCGCGGAGACGACGGGCAGCGGTGTACTTTGTAAGAAGCTTGGATAAATAATTTAGTGCTCTGTATGTTAAAACAAGAATTTTAAAACAAATTCTAGAATCTGTTGGGAGCCAATGTAAAGAATATAAGACGGGAGCTAGAACGAGTTCGTAGGCTGGCTGCTGCGTTACCTGGAGGCGAGACAGAGATGATTGAAGCTGGTGAACGGGGAATTACAGGAATCTAAACGCGATGACACAAACGCATGAATGAGTTTTTCCAGTTCAGCTGAAGAGACCATAAGTCGTACAACACACAGCGCTGTGTTTAACTGCAGTCTGTGGTGTCAAAATCATTTGTGGATTATTATACATAAAAAATGTACTGGAATTTTCTGAAAGTTTCATCCTGGATTTTTTAAACTATCCCGGGATGAATATTTTCTAATTAACATTTTTATTGGTGGTCCTAGGGATGCAACAATACCAGTTTTTTCAAACCGATACGATACCGATACTTGGATCTGAGTACTTGCCGGTACAGAGTACAAAAACCGATACTTCTATCACACACATATCGCAGCTCGAGTATGCTGAGAAGACGGTGCAATCCCATGTTTTCCACGACCAGCATTGGCTGGTCATCCAGAGCGATAAAATGAGTCGAGCCTCTGTTATTTTAACTGCCCGTGGATTTTCTCTTGACATTTTTCATCGCTTTTCCAAAACCTGAGTTAAAGTTGGCTGTTCCACACTGCTGACATTTTGTTTAGCCTAGCTACAGCAGCCTCCAGTTTCTCTTTTTTATCTGGAGCTGCCAGTCTCACTCGCCTAACCCTGTGCCTGTTTAGCGCGGGATGTCCCCCTAGTGGCCAATCTAAAGAACTACAACAGAAATGACAAGCCACCCTCTGATTAATGAAATAAGTTGGTATCGGTTAACTTTTACGAGTATGAGTACACACACATTTTACAGTATCGGCCCCGATACCCGATACCAGTATCGGTATCGGGTATCGCCCCAATACCAGTATCGGTATCGGTGCATCCCTAGGTGGTCCTGATATGACGTCATAGTGCCAGTAAATTCATAAATAAAGCAGAACAAATGAAAATATATATACAGGTGAAATAAACTGACTAAAGACAAATATATAAATTATTTGCCAAAAATAAACTCACTGGCCACTTTATTAGGCACACCTGCTTTTCACTGCAGATATCTAATCAGCCAATCACGTGGCAGCTCAGTGCATTTAGGCACGTAGAGACCTTCTGAAGCACAAACCGAGCATCTGGATGGGAAGACAAATCTGCAGCAGCTGCGTGATGATGTCATGATTACGTCATATCAACATGGACCAGAATCAGAGGAATGTTTGCAGCTCCACGTTGAGTCAGAGCCGTGAAGACTTAGAGCAGCTCTGAAGGTAAACGAGGTCCAATCAGGCAACAGCAAGGTGGCGTTAGTAAACCGTCCGTGAGTGAACAAATTTATTTATACATTTAATTCTAATCAGCATTTATTTTACCTCAACACCTGTCCATCCAACGCTATGCCACCCCCCTCCTTCACCGCCAGAACATGCCACACCTTAAAGCTAGCCCTAACGCTGTCGTTCCCAGTTTGAGAAGTGTGGAGAGAAGGCTCCAGAAAGATCCAGAACGAGTTAAGATCTATAATGAGGAGATAGAGAAGTTGGTCCAGGCCGGTTCGGTGGTTAAGGCGTCCCCCTCTGAGGTTGCTCAAGCAGATGAGTCATGGTACATCCTTCACCACCTTGTTAGCCACAATGGCAAAGATCGCCTTGTGGTTACCTGTTCGTTCCAGTTCCAAGGCCAAGCCCTCAACGAACATCTTCTGCCTGGGCCTACCTGAGCGCCTCGCTCCTTGATGTCCTCCTTCGCTTTCGAGAGCATGCCGTAGCCCTTAGTGGTGACATTAAAGGTATGTTCCACCAGATTTGCCTTCTTCCCGAGGATCGTTCCCTCCTGCGGTTTGTGTGGCGGAATCTGCACCCCGAGGAACCGGTGGACGTTTATGAATGGCAGGTCCTCCCCTTTGGTACAACCTGCAGCCCATGCTGTGCAACCTTCGCTCTGCAGCGCCACGCCAGGGACCCCACGGAAGGAGATGATCCGCTACGTCACTCTGTGGGACAGTGCTTCTATGTTGATAACCTTCTCCAGAGTGTGCCGACCCCTGAAGAAGCCCGGGACCTAGTGGACAGGCTAAGAGCCCTCCTGTCTTCTGCTGGATTTGTCCTTCGCCAGTGGGCCAGTAATGAACCCAGCACCATTGGCCACCTACCTGAAGACCTCAGGTAGGTGGCCAATGGTGCTGACACCACCCGAGCCAAGATGCTGGTGAGGCGCCTTTGGGATCAACAGAGGGGATGACCCGCAGCTTCCGCCAGAACTACTCCAGCAGTGGAAAACCTGGGAAGAGGAGTTGCCGTTCCTTGCACAAGTCCTGCTTCCTCGCCCTTATCTCCCAAAGCACATCACGGAGTCAGTTAGTGAGAGAGAGATTCACATATTCTGTGATGCGTCAGAGCAGGCTTATGGCGCAGTGGCCTACTTGAGAACTCTGACAGGTGATGGCAGCTCACATCTGGCCTTCCTGATGGCTTGCTCCCGTGTTGCCCCTAAACGCATTCTCTCCATGCCTAGACTCGAGCTGTGTGGTGCCCTCTCCGGAGCTCATCTCTCCCGTCTCCTTAGAAATGAGCTCACTCTGGACATAAAGAGAATAGTGCTGTGGTCTGACTCCACAACTGTACTCACCTGGTTGAGGTCCGAGTCATGCCACTTCAAGGTCTTCGTCGGTACCCGCGTGGCTGAGATCCACGAAGTAACTCACTCGCACACCTGGCGTTATGTGGATTCAGCCCAGAACCCCGCGGATGATATAACCCGTGGGAAGTCCCTTCCAGAGCTGACCAGACCCAACAGATGGAGTCAAGGGCCTCCTTTCCTGCTCCTAGGTCCAGAACAGTGGCCTCCAGAGCCAAGTGGCACCCTGGCTGAGCCTCCAGGCCCATCTGAGCTCCGTAAAGAGACCTTTTGTGGAGTTTCTACCACCTTTGACCCCGCCACCTCGAACTTCAGCAAATATGACACCTGGACACAGCTGCTGGAAGCTGCTATTACGCAGTTGCATGGGGCGGTGGAACTTCATCGGCTTATGACTATATTCGAGCAGAGATGCACGTCCTGAGAGAAGCTCAACAGGAGAGCTTCCCTGAGGAGTATCGCCTCCTTAAGCAGGGGAAATCTATCAGTCGCAGCAGTCGTCTCCTTGCACTATAACCTGAGTTCGACCACGAGAATGAGGTCATCCGTGTAGGTGGACGTCTTAGCCGCTCTGAAGATCTCGCCTTTACCAGCTCCCATCCTTTAGTTTTGGATCCGACACATCCAGTCACCCGCCTGTTCATCCAGGACGTCGACAGTCGCCTGCGTCATCCAGGGCCAGAGAGGGTCTTCGCGGAGATTCGGCGCACTCATTGGATCCTGAGAGGTCGGGAAGCAGTTAGGCGTTTTCAAAGGACCTGTCTTGAGTGCCGCAGATGGAGAGCCCGACCAACTGTTCCCAAGATGGTTGACCTGCCAGTTGCGCGCCTCCGCCTTTACAAACCTGCCTTTTATTCGACAGGCATGGACTGTTTTGGACCCTTTGAGGTCAAAATCGGGTGCCGTGTGGAGAAGAGGTGGGGCATCATCTTTAAGTGCCTAACTATCAGAGCGGTCCACCTTGATGTCCTAACCTCCATCGATACAGATGCCTTCCTAATGGCACTTCGACGTTTCATTGCCAGGAGAGGAACCCCAGCTGAGCTGTACTCAGACCAAGGGACCAACTTCCGTGGGGGAGAAAGGGAACTCCAAGCAGCTTTTGCAGCCATGACCTCTGACCTGCAGAAGCTCCTGGCTCCCCAGAAGATTGTCTTCCACTTCAATCCACCAGCGGCTCCTCATTTCGGGGGAGTGTGGGAGCGGGAGATTAGGTCTGTCAAGACGGCACTCTACACTACAGTAGGATCCCAACCGCTTCCAGAAGAGGTCCTCCGCACAGTCCTTGTGGAGGTGGAGGCCATCTTGAACTCCAAACCACTAGGTTATGTCCCGTCTGACATCAGTGATCCTGATCCAGTGACCCCCCAACTGCTTTCTGATGGGGCGGCCTGACGGAGCACTTCCTCAAGTGGCTTACCCCAAAGAAGAGCTCCTGAGTCGCCGGAGGTGGAAACACTCCCAGGTGCTGGCTGACCACTTGTGGTCTCGATTCATCCGGCTGTACCTTCCAAGCCTTCAGCTTCAGCAGAAATGGCGGTCATCCCCCGCAGATGTCACAGAAGGTTCGGTGGTGATGATCGTAGATCCTCAGCTGCCTCGCGCTTCCTGGCTCGTGGGTTGCATCTCCAAAGTCCACCCCAGTCCCGACGGGCACATCAGGTCTGCTGACATCAAGGTGAAGGAGAAATTTTCTTAGGGTGGCATCAGGGTGGCAAAGAAATCAAATGGGGTGGCAAAATCGAAGCCCTTTTTTCTTACACATATGCAGGTGGTTATATATGGTTAAAATAATCCAAATGCAGTAAGCATACACGTTATATAACTTAATTATTGTCTGTAGCCCACATAATTAAACACTTTAGTTACATAAAACATGTTTTGATGCTATGTACTGTACAGCCTGTATAATAAATAAATATGTAGCCCAATAAGTATAAACTCCAGAAAGCTACACAACATGGGGCGCTTCATTTACAAAAGTCTGTTTTTTGTCAGAAAACAGTCACATTGTTACAGCTTAAATTACACAAAATGTCAGAAATCTGCACTGTCATGAACAAAAATTTAAACCTAATTTTTTCCTGATTTGTTGAATTAACCCACTGAGGTCTGAAACACAACCGACCATTTTTGACTCCTTTTGAGTTCACGTTTGTATTTCACCCCCAAATTGTTTAATTCCCCCCCTTTGCCTTGTTTGGCATCTTTTCAGCTCAACTGAATTTAGTTGTTTTGACTGACATACTGCATTAGTATTGATCTGAAATCACACAAAGAACTTAAAATCGTAGTAGTATTTTTTTACTGTAAAAAAACAACAACACACAGACATGTTGAGTAAATTGTTATAACTTGAAATGCAATTATAAAATGTACATTTTGTACAATTCCCTGCCCACAGGGAGCTGATGCCATCCCATCCAGGTCAGTCCTCCTGCAGGTGGATGGTCTGTGGTGGGGTGATTTAATTGTGGTCAATTTTAATCTATCCTCAAGTTTATTTAACAACAAAAAAGTATTTTTAAAATCTGTATTTTACTTTTGTACCTTCATGTATTTAAAAAACAAAAGTATTTAGAAAAAAAGAAAACGTGAGACAGCGCCTCCTGCTGGGAGTTCACAGCCAGAACCTTTTTAAGTTAACCTGCATTTATTTAAAACAGTTTCTGGTTTTATTTTGTGGACACTCTTTGAGCAACAACTTCTGTTGGACACACGAGTCCAAACTTTTTTAAGTTTAAACTCAAACTGATCCTGATGAGTTCTTCAGACTTTCAATGTGTGCAGAGGAAGAATGAGCCAACGCGATGCAGGAACAGGACAGATTTATTGGGACGTTTTCATTTACAGACCATAAAAACAAACATCAGCAGGTTCCAGTCAAACATCGTTTTAACTGCGACGCTCGATTTCACATCAAACTTTTACAAAATAAACTAAAGAAGACGAGACGACTGATTTTTAACGTTAGTATCCTCCTCTGTACCCGCCACCGCCTCTGTATCCTCCACCTCCTCCTCTATAACCACCTCCTCCTCCACCGCCGCCTCCCCTATAACCGCCTCCTCCACCACCATAACCACCGCCTCCTCTGTAACCACCTCCTCTGTATCCTCCATATCCTCCACCACCCCTGTATCCTCCTCCTCCTCCATATCCTCCACCTCCTCTGTATCCCCCTCCTCCTCCTCCATATCCTCCCCTGTAGCCTCCTCCTCCTTGGTAACCTCTGCCGCCGCCTCCTCCATCAAAACGCGGCATCTTCGGAGGTCGTGGGCCGTCTCCCATCCTGCAGACACACAAACAGAGATGTTTGAAGTTTGTTTTCGATGTGAGTGATAACAGGATGAAGCAGAGACCCAAAGAAGATCAAAAGTTTCATCATAGAGGGAGAAAAATCTGCGATTTGAAAGGATGAACTAAAACGTTCCTTCATTCACGTGGAAACAGGAAACAGGCTGCGTTTCCTGTCTGAGGACGTCCGTTACCTCTGGCTGGTGGCCATCATGTTGAGCCCGGCCGCCGACGGTTTGGAGACGTGTCTGATGACGTTCAGGAGCCGCTCGTTGGTTTGGTCCATCTGTCTGATGTACTCCGGGTCTTTGGTCACCTCCACCACCACCGCCTCCAGGGCGGCGCGCAGAGCCAGGATGCTCCCCGCCACCTCGTGAGCAATCGTCAGTTTGATCCTGCCATCGTTAAAGTGAAAGGTCACTGAGAGGAGAGCGAATCACAGTGAGTGCTGACGAGCTGCAGGTCGGTCTCTCACCAGTCGTCGAGCTCCACGAGCTCGCCGTTAGAGGTCACCTTCTTGCAGGCGAACAGCAGCAGCTGCAGAGGACTGACCAGCGTCATCCCTTTAGCCGAGATCGCTCTGGTTCGGATCTGAAAACAGAAACGTCCCCACCCGAGAGAAACGTTGGCTGTGATGCTGCGAGGGCCGTAAATTCACCTGCTGTTGTTAATTTACACAAAAGTAATAATATTCATGTCAAAAGGTGAACTTGGCAGTTTTCACCTTCTCGCCGAAGACGAAGAATGGCGACGGGTAGATCATGTCGTGGCTGCTGAAGGGACAGTTGACGGAGGATTTGTGGATGAGGGCGTTGCGCCCCTCGGTGGTCAGGATCTTCCTCTTCTCTTTGTGGTAGCAGACGTTGGGGTACGAGCCGAAGGTCAGCAGCGAGACCACCACGTCCAGGTTGTTGTCCGGCCCCACCGTGTTGAACATCTGCGTCATGAGACACTCTGAGGGAAACCAAAGTGCAGGTGAGCTCCCCGCCGCTTCGATCAGCTTCGTGTGTCGGGATGGTGCGTTCGGGTACCTTCAGGAAATCCAGAGTTCACCAGGATCTCCTTCAGCTGGACTTTGGCCTCCCAGGTCATCCTCAGAGTCGCCATGTTGAGACGTTTGTGGTCACAGAAGCGACTCTCCGCCTCCTCTCCGTTAATCCTGAGCAGAACGACAAGTGTTCACTAACGAGACGTTTCAGGAGAAAACGACACTTCCTGTCTTTTGTAACTTTACCGCTCTATATGTAAAGTTTACCATTTTTATGATTTAGCTGTTCATTTGTAAGAGCACAGACCTGACGTCGTCCCAGGCCTGGAACACGGACAGCAGCGCCACGTGATCCGAGAAACGACTGCCAGCAAAGTTTCTGTGCACGAAGCCGAGACGCTTCCCCTCGCTGATGAACGGCTCTGGGAAACAGGAGGCGGCCGAGATGGTGCACATCGCATCGCCGACGCTGGAGGGAAACACGAAAATGAGAATTTCATTTAACCCTTTAAGACCTGCCATAGAACCAAGTCCGCCAGAGCTTATATCATATGTTTACATGCTGTGGAGACATTTTTGGGAGCATTTTAAGTTGATATACATCAATACAACCATTACAGCCTAGATTTTAATAACATGTCTGCATTAAGTGCATAGTAATTACATAAATTGCAAAAAAGTGCAATAAACTACAAAAAAATTGAAAATCATTTTTGTTTTTTTAACATATATTTCTAGTTAGAGAAATTTAAGAGCCTTATCCCTCAAAACTGTAAATACAAAAAAGTTGCACAAAATAGTTTCCCACCACAGGAAATTTATTTTGAGTGTCTTCATAGTTTTATTTTTGAAATACACCAATTTTTATACACTGCAGGAAAAACGAAAATAAATATTATAATGCAAATTTGCAAAAAAGCAGCATATGCATCAAAATAAACTATTTCCAGCAGTGCAATATGAGTCCTAAGCATCCCAGAAACGACACAGAAAGTCATAAAGTCAAACATAACTTTTAAAAACACCAGTATAGGCTCATGAGGCCCTGATGGTAAAAAACTACATTTCCACAAAATGACGTCACTTCCGGTTTCAGGCAGGTCATGGCGGACATGCGATAGTTCGCGCTGATGGACGTAGGAAGTGTTACAAACAGCTGATCGGATCGGCAAAGCGTGTTTCTGGAATATTATGTTTTTGTTGCTGCAAGTGCTTTTTATGCAGTTTTTGCAAAGCTATATGTGGAAGGAAACTGTGACCGAGGACAAGCTGATGGCATAAGATGTAAGTACAACTCCTCCGGTTTCATATGCAAAAAAAATTATTGTGCTAACTTACGTGGTTGCAGAGCTACCGGGATTTAAAAATAGTTATGCAAAACAGAGCGTGCTGCTCTGACCGGCTTTAAAGGGTTAAAGAGAGAATCAGAAATCAGCAGAGAGACGAAGAACTGACTGGAAGATGCAGCCCATGATCATCATCTTCCCCAGCCGAGGTTCGATCGGCAGCCGAGCCAGAATCCGCCCCAGAGGGGTCAGCTCGTCGTTGGAGTCCAGAGCGTCCAGCTCTGCAACAAACACGGAGATTACAGTGAAAATAATTCACGTGGAAACTGACGACAAAAAAAGGATCTTCAAAAACAAAACATAAAATGTCAACTTTATAAAGTACAGACCAAGAATCAGACCAAAGGGCATAAAAACAGGCCACAGCATCAGAATCAGAGCGAAGTTCCCAGCAGCCCCGATTCCCTTCCGATCAGGCCTTTCGTACCTTTCAAGGTGTGTTCGGCCTCAATGACAGCGTCCAGCGGCGGTGGCTCGATAGCCTTAGACAGGAAGTGGCCGATGCCTCCGAGTCTCAGCAGTTTGATGCTCAGGGCGATTTCATGCAGCGGCGTTCTGAAGATCTCTGGAGTCATGTGAGTCTCCAACCTGCACAGAGACACATGTTAACACCCAAACGCTGCGGCCCGCGGCGTGCCGGAGGATTAACGCGCCTTACTTGTCGAAACGAGCGCGGCTGCAGAGGTGGAAGCAGAACCCCGGTCGCACTCTGCCGGCTCGACCTTTCCTCTGCTCCAGGTTGGTCTTGGAGGCCCAGACGGTGGCGTAGTTGGTCATATTGTTGTGGGAGGTGAACAGCTTCACTTTCTGCCTGTTAGCACAGCAAACAGTGCGACCTTTAACCCCTAACTCAGACGCTGACCTCAGGAAGCAGCCGCAGCGACACTTACTTGCAGGAGTCGATGACGTAGACGACATCGTTGATGGTGATGCTCGTCTCGGCGATGTTGGTGGACAGGATCACCTGAAACGTCAGCGTGTGGATCAGACGCGCTCAGTGCACCAAGTTTTTATGCATTCCTGTCACTGACCTTTCTGATGTCATCAGGAACTGGTTCAAACACCCTCCTCTGCTCCTCTCGAGGGATCTGAGAGTGCAGCGGCAGGATTCGGTACCGGTTGCTTCCTGAAAGGCACAGCACACCAGATGTTTCACAGCGCTCTCCCACGATGAGCAACAACGCTACACAACACCAGCTAAAAGATCCGAGAAGTCTCTGCTGCTTCCCACTGGAGTGTCAACAGTCCCCACAGCAGTGACTCCACTCATTGTGTGGTGTGACGCGTACCGAAGTGCGGGTTGCTCTCCAGGTGTCTCTGCATGGAGTAGATGAGGTTCCAGCCGGGCAGGAAGACGAGCACGGCGCCGGCCACCTGCAGCGTCTCGATGTACTTCAGAAGCGCCTCCACCAGCTCGAAGGACGTCTCCTTCTCATTGATCTGAGACATCGAATGCTTCGTCTCCGGCGTGTACTCCGGCCCGCAGATCACGTTACAGTTAGTCTGGAGAGAAACGTTTCGCAATCACGTATAATTCTGACGCTCGTCACAGAAGAATCTTAAAAACGTTTCTCACGTCGTCGTCTCCTCCCTCCTCGTCTTTGTCTTTCTTCTTTCGGTCCATCGGTGGAGGCACGAACTTTGTCATCTGGATGCAGTCCTCCAGGAAATACTCTGCAAACAAACAAGAGGTTTTTTATTCTGCTGATATAATAACTGGATGTGTCTGAACCTTCTCAAACTAAATCCTGACAAAACCGACATTATAATCTTCGGTAAGCAGGACTCTGTTAGTCTCATAAGAAACAATCTGGGCCCATTATCAGCTCATGTACATCCACATGTAAAAAATCTTGGTTTTGATTCCACTCTCAAGCTGGACGAGCAAATAAATTCTGTTGTTCGTGGCAGTTTTGTTCCAACTCAGGAGCGTTTCTAAACTCAAAAATATCCTGTCATCTAAAGACCTGGAAACTGTTATCCATGCTTTCATATCGTCTCTATTTAGGCATTTGTTACTCAAGCCTGTCACGCCTGCAACTTGTTCAAAATGCAGCCGCACGGCTCCTGACGGGACTAGAAAGAGAGAGAATATTACCCCGGTACTCGCATCTCTACATTGGCTACCAGTTAAACATAGAATCGATTTTAAGGTTTCATTATTTGTTTTTAAAGCCCTCCATGGTTTGGCTCCAGGTTACATTTCAGATCTTCTTAGCCTGCACTTACCCACTCGATCTCTGCGCTCCTCCAGCCAGATGGTTTTATCAGCTCCCAGCTCAAATCTAGAGGTGACAGCTTTCTCCATTGCCGCCCCGAGACTCTGGAATAGTCTCCCCCCCTTCATAAAATTCTCTCCATCCTTGGAAGTCTTTAAATTGAATCTCAAGACCTACTTATTTTCCAAGGCTTTCAGATCTCTTTGATATTGATATATGATACATGATATATGATATTGATTATTGCACCTGATCACATGCTCTCAGAAATTAGGCAGCATATCAGTTTTTAGACCCTTCATTTCAGTCGAGTCTCAGAAACTTAGGTGTTATATTTGACAGTTCAATGTCTCGTGAGAAACACTCTAAACAACTTGTCCAGAACTGTTTTTATCATCTGAGAAACATTTCTAAACTCAGACTGGTGTCAAAGGCAGAACTTGAGATGATTATTCATGCTTTTATCTCTTTTATCTCTTCTCGTTTGGATTATTGTAACGGTCTTTTTACTTGTCTCAACAAATCCGCTCTGGATCGCCTTCAGTCTGTACAGAATGCAGCGGCGACACTTTTAACTGGTACAAACAAGAGGTCACACATTACTCCAGTTTTGGCTTCTCTTCATTGGTTGCCTGTAAATTTTAGGGTTCATTTTAAAATTTTAGTTGTAACTTTTAGAGCTCTGCACGGTGAAGCTCCCAGTATATCTCTGACCTGCTGAAAGCTCATGCTTCATCCCGAGCACTTAGGTCTTCAGGTCAGAGGCTACTGGTGGTCCCACGTACTGGGTTTAAAACACGTGGGGATCGGGCTTTTCACCGAGGCTGTGGAGCTCTCTGCTGTTGTCTTTACGCTGTCTAGACTCTCTTTGATGTTACATGTCTTACAATTCTTTAAAAAAAAAAAAGTTTTCTTTCTATTTTAATTCTTTGATCATATCATCCCTCTGTTCAGCACTTTGGCCGACACTTGATGTCTTTTAAATGTGCTGTATAAATAAAGATGACTTGACTAACTGTTTACTACACTGATTATTGGCTTAAAACAGTTGAGGGGACCTCCAGGCCTCGAGGGCCGGTGTCCTTCATCCAACAGCTGATTTAAACGACCTCCTCATCATGTCCTGAAGTTCTGCAGAGGCCTGGTCTTCAACTCATCATGTGATTCAGGTGTTTTGACCCAGGCTGAGATCTAAAACCTGCACCACGCTCACCATCACACCCAAACCTCCCGGCTAACAGGTCGCCAAACACTTGTATGAGTGCTTATCCTCAGCTTATATTATAAGTCCACAGACAATCATCATTTTAATGTTTCCGCTGAGTGGGAGGTACCTTGGACAGGGAAGGTGCGTCCAAACACCTCGATGACGGGGCAGCTGAAGAAGTACTCTCTGAACATGGTGGTGTCGATGGTGGCCGACATGAGGATGATGCGCACGTCCGGGTACGCCTGGACCACGTCTCTGAGGACCACCATGAGGAAGTCCGTCTGCGTGGACACACAGAGGACACGTGGACAGAAGCCCCCGGGTGTTTTTGGCTCAGTGAATCAGCGAACAAACAAACTCACGTTGATGTCTCTCTCGTGGATCTCGTCGACGATGACGTGACTGATGCCTCTGATTCCTGCTTCCAGCTTCCGCAGAAGAACCCCTGAAACACCAAAAACACTCAGATCTACACGGCCGGACCGCCAAATCCCTCCCCCGCCCAGCCAAGTAACCACAGCTTCGCCGCTTAGTTGCTGAGTGGTTTCCATACCGACGGTGCAGAAGAGGACGCTGGCGTGGGGTCGAGGCAGGACGGACTCAAATCGGACGCTGTAGCCACAGCTTTTCCCAAGATCCTCTGCTCTCTCAAAGGCGACCCTCTCAGCCACGGACACGGCGCTGATCCTTCTGGGCTGCAGAGAAGAAGAAAGTCAGGGCTGCTGTGCAGAGGCACGGCGCTCAAACGCAGATCAGACCTCAAACTGCAATGACGTGAGCTTAAAGCCGCTTAATAACAATACAGAAGACAGGCTGTAAGCTCTCAGGTAAACGAGGCAGGTGAAAGGACGCCTCGGCGTTACCTGCGTGACCACGATGTTGCAGTCCGATGCTCGGCCCCCCTTGATGAAGCGGTCCAGGATGTACTGAGGGACCTGAGTGGTTTTACCGCAGCCCGTCGCTCCTCTGATGATCACCACCGGGCTTTTGTCGATGGCCGCCATGATCTCTTGCTCGAACTGTTTGACGGGCAGCTGCTCGCGCTCCGTCAGGATCTGAAGGACAGCATCGTTTAAGTCTCGCGGCACGATTTCATCAACGCAGACGTAAAGGTAAAGGAGACCGACCTTCTGCAGGTTTTCGTCGTGCTCCAGCTGGTACTTCAGCTCGTCGTGCAGGTCGCCGCTGATCTGCTCCGGAGGGCACTGAAGGGGTTAAAACGGGGAAGGCTTTCACCACGACTCTGATGACTGTGAGACAGCGAGCGTCTGTGGGACTCGAATTAATAACATGATTTCTGAACACCTGCTAATAAAGATCAACGAGCCACAAACTGGTCCTACTTTAGGGTTTCAGGGTTCGTGAGACTCACGTAGGCCAGCGGCCCCTCGTCGATGTTGCTGCTGGTCCAGGGGTTCCAGTTGACCTGAGGAGGCGACCAGGGGACGACGCCGGCTCCGGTCTGCCTCTGTGACGGCTCGAAGTACGCCAGCTTCCCCTGAACCAGAGACACCGGGCTGCTGGGGTCTGCAGGCTGGAGCATAAAAACCTTCGTGTTACTGAATCGAATGTAAACGCTGCGTTTATTCTCATGATGAGTTTGCTTTGAAGAGCATCATCACATCTGCACGAACATCAGCACGACAGCTTCGTCACACCACACTGCTTTATTTACTACGTGTTGCCTTTGAAGAGCGGGTTCGATTGACAGACACTGAACAGCGACTCACCGGTGGGGGGACGCTGACTCCGAGCTCCTGGACCACACAGGCCAGCTGCTGCTGCAGGTCTGGGGACACGTTGACCTCAAACGCCTCCAGCTGTGCAAAAAGAACAAAATCCCGTTTTAAAAACGAGCTGCGCGATGTGTCGTTCAGTCTCTGCCTGTCTTTAAACGTACAGTTTCTCCCTCCTTCTTCTTGGTGACCCCGGAGTACGCCTCGATGACCCCCAGGTGATACAGCTGTCGGACCAGAGACAGAGCGCACGATTGAGCCGCCAGCTTCTTGTTGGAGCCGTGCTCTCGAGCCGTGATCCCTGCAGAGCAAACCCAGCGACGTTTGACTCACACGAACGACAGAAAGCAGCTGGTGTTTCAAACTGATCACATTTAACAGTTTCTGTAATTTAACAGGAAATGTTCTGGAGTCTTACTTCTGCCGAGCTGCTTCACAAAAAGCTGCATCTCTGCTATGAAGCTCCTGCAGACACAAAGACAAACGTCACTCCTCGTTTCTAGAACAAAAGCATCAAACTGCACGTCGACGTAGGAGCTGAACTCACCTGCTGCTCTCAGGAGGAAGCCTGCATGTTTTTCTGCCAGACTTTGGGATTTTTAAAGACCAATCAACAGCTTTGATTCTCCCGGCTGCGCTCTGCCCTGCGGTGAACAGCGACACCAGAAATCACAACCAGACTCCACCAAGCCCTGAGCTGCACCCATGGGACAGCTTTAGTGCACCTAAACGCTGTCCCATGTCTTCCTTTGGTGTGGTTGTGAGTTCTGGCATCACCTCGGTGTTCTTTGATGGAGCAGCAAACTCACTCCAGCCTCTGAGAGGAACCTCCTGCCCAATTCACCAGCTGACATTTAGCTCTTATCACAGCTCATCTCTCACATTACAACAATTCATCCACTCAAACCAGTCTGGGTTTGTCGGGCTCAGGTTCTAGTTGTTCTTGTTTCAGTGAGTCAGCTGGTGTCTGCGCTCAGTTCGAACAGTGAGAGCTCTCTGGTGTAGCCGACACACTCTGGAGGTCTCTGGGTTTACAGCAAGTCCAGCAGAAAAACACACAGGAACGTCCTGAACATCAACCACCAACCAACACACGTCGGCTCTGCGGCGCGACACACACCAGCTGGGTCGTATTCAGGCTACTGTCACACGTTTGTGTGCACGAAGACAAGAAGACGTGTTTACAGGTGTTATGATGGTGGCTGAGCTGAGACCCAGCTGGTGCGTGTTGAAAGAGAATAAAACCTTTAAGGATTTCATTCAATGAGGAAAATAACAGGAAGGAGCAGAAATAAAGAGAAAGATGTAAAAAGATCAAAAAAAAGAGGAAACAGAAACAGCAGGAGAAGAAGGGGAGGACACATGTGCTGTGAAACCCTCGCGCTGCTCTTTGGAGGAAATTATTTTAGAATAATCAGAAAGTCTCGTTTTACATAAACTGGCAATTTTTTTTATTTTTTACAAAGAATATTCAATTTAATCTTATTCATATAACGCCCAAAATGACAACAGTCGGCTCAAGGCGCTTCTGAGCGTTACCACCTGTCACTTCAGGCACAGCGCTCGCTCTCTGGGCGGAGCTTCGATTATTTGTGCCGAAACCCACCCTGTTGATCAACACTTTCAGCTTACATCCTCACACGTCTCCTGCACAAAGTTCCACAACAGCTCAGTCCAGAGATGCCACCATCTCTGACTCCTCCCACAACGCTGAAGAAATGTTAAGTTCATTCTTTACTAAGAAAACAACTAAAAGCTGTTGTAAAGCTTTGCTGTAGCTCAGGCCAAGAATATGATTCGTTCGTGTTTCCCAGTTTGGTTGCTGAGCGGCTCTTTGGGGGCGGGGCCAATCTTTGCCATTATTGTTTTTTCCAATGGATTTGATACATTTATGCAGAATCTCTGAGCCGAATGACTAAAATAAGCAGCGCTTGCTCTGCAGTATCAGTACAATCAGACACTTAATGTCTGAACATGCAAAATAAATCAGGTCTGTGGCTGAAGGTCGGCAGTGAACTCCAAACCAAATCCAAACTGAAGGGAAACAAAAGAAAAACACTTCCAGCAGAGATTCAATCAGTTCCCTTCAAATGGAGAAATCAAGTCCTTTGGTCAAAATCTGTTGCTTTTAGGAAATACTTCTGATTTTTCTTCAGCTGAAGAGAATTATTAAGCAGCTGAAGCTCATTAAAATCACAGCGTTTGTTTCGGCTCCAGCTGTGACCCCTCAGACTGGATCTGGTTTAGAATTTCCAGCCGGTCTAAAAAGCTCTGAGATTCCAGACCTGTTGTGGTCCGGTCCCACTTGGCTGTATTTATACTCAGCACTGGTTTTCTCTTTCTGGAAGAACTGGTTCAGACGGGCCTTGGCATTCTCCAGAGTCCAGTTTCCGTGAAGGTTAGCGTTCAGGTCCACTTCCTCTGACTCCAGAGTCTGCAAACAAAAACACAGGTGGGAGTTCGTTTAGTGAGGGAGAGAAATCAAACCTGAAGAAAAAAGGGAACTCATTCTGGTTCTAATGATGCATCTGCATGTTATTAAGAAACTTATTCCCCGAGTGCCAGTTTTCTTCATGAACGCAGAGTCCTCGGAGTGAAAGTTCCTGCAGTGGAAACTTGGCTGGTTGTTCCAAGTTTAGTAAATCTGTCCAAGGTTCTGGTTCAGATTTGAGCTTTAGGGGGGCGACTGTAACTTAGGAGCAGCTCACTTCCTGTTAACATCACCAATGCTTTTCACTGCACTGTAATTTGGAATTATCTTGTACCGCCTGCGCTTCCTGTTCGTCTCTCTTGGCGTAATACTCCTTCAGGTTGGCTCCTCGGTCCCACTGAGCTCCTCCGTCACTTCCTCCTCTTCCCCAGCCCGAGTTTCCTGCTCCTGCGTAACCCAGTCCGGTCACTCCTGGAACCGGCCCACTGACGCTGTCGTCGCCTGAGAACAATAAAGAAGGAGAAGCAGAAAGAAGCCGTCTGAATATCTGAACCCGTTTAATCCGACCCGCCTCGCCACATTAAAGTAAGAACTGTGATGTTTGGAGTCGTTAAGGCCACCATGCTGCCGGTACCTTGCTCAGCTTTCACTACCAGGTGAGGTGGTAGAGGACCGCTAGAAGGGAGGTTTCCAAAGCCGGAATCTCCAGCTGCATCAGGTTGATCTGCGATGGGAGCGCTCGCCTGATGGCAGAAAACGTACTTACTCATTTAAAAAAGACAAAGTGAGAGAAACGATCAGTTTTTATCTCTACAGAAAAAACAGAAGGAAAAACAGGAACGGCTTCCTGACCCCGAGGGCCGGGACCTCTGCTGCGTTCATCTCTCCGATTCGGACCAGATAGTTGACGAAATCGCGGGCGGCGTTGGTCTGCGCGTCCTTCTTATTGGTGGAGTTTCCCATCCCAATGTAGTTGAAGCCATCGACTCGGACCTGCAGGGAGTACGGTGTAAGGTTAACAAAAACTTCACCGAGTGAAACCCCCTGATGTCAGAATGAACGCTCACCTCACACATAAACTTCTGCCTGTTTTTGTTGCCCGCTGCTCGGATGTCGTAGTTTGGAGTCAGCTTCTTTTTCCCACACCAGGCGTACAGGAAGTTCTTGATGTCCGCCATGGTGGACTGACAGGAGGGTCCTCCTCTTCCGTGGACCAGTTAATCTGAGAAACAAACTGCTGTCAAACTCCTTGATATTTAGCTTAGATCTGGCATTTACTGTGAATCATTTGGTTTGGAGTCACAGAGGGATGAAAGTCAGTAAATGTTGCCAAAAATAGTCGGTTTGCTGAACTGAGGACGGATACTATCACATCTAAGAAATGACTGCAATAATTAACTGACAAACTGTGGTAGAAGCCTTGCTGCTGTCTGCTTACCTCCTTTAAAGGTGAACTTTGGTCTTGCCTGAACCCAAACGGGTCTTTGATAGTGACTCACTTATGTAAACATGGCTGTATGGATCACTTTGAGTCACTTTACTCAACATAAATATGCAAATTAAATGAACTCAAACCCAGTTTTGATGGATGCATTTACTGCCCACCGCTAGGATAAATCCCGCTGTCTGCGGTGATTTGGGATACAAACGATAACAGCATCATTAGCACAGCGGGTTGTTTTTACGGTGGACTTCAACTCTGTAATGTTTGGCTAGCATGTAACATTAGCCTCAAAGTGTAAATTTAAATTGATGACTTATAATCACGAATTTAAGTCACTTATCTTTAAACTTTCAGTACAATTTATATAAAAATTAGTTTCCGATAAATGTGTGAAATTAACCGAATCAATGCGTGACTGCAGGCTAACGTTAGCCCCCTGCTAGCTACTTATCACCGGAAGTTCAACTCACATCGCGTCGCAAAAAAATATGATTAAATTAAGAAGAAATGCGGGGAAAAATAATCCGAAGTATTTGTACTTACAGCCAGGGCAGAAAATTGCAAAAGCTGCTCCACACTTTAGCAGCTAAGCGCCGGTAGACTATCAGCGTTGGTTTCCTCCGGTTACGCTTCACTTTCGGTTAAAAATAAACGTAACTCCCGGTGCTTCAGCGCCCCCTCAGGCCGGAGGGAGAATCGGCCTCCATCAAGTTCTGTCTCTTCTGTTTTTTTACTATTTTTTTTATTTTTTTATTGCCTTTATTGTTCTAACACAGTGGAGAGAATACATGAAAGCTGTGCTCCATGTTCCTCTTTTCATGAACACTTTGGTACAGAGGTCAGTCATCTTTATACCAGCAAAACAGATTTGAGCTCCATAGTTATAAATGATCAAAACGGTGAAAGTTATAAAGCCAGGCCATTATAAACCTTTAGTTTATATTTAGAATAAGGATTAGAAAAGTATAAAAGAACAGAATAGAATAAAAAAAATAGAACAGAATAGATAAAATGTACCGAATTGATATTTTTTGTATTCAGGCATTAACTCCCGTGAAACCAGCTGATCTGGAGTGTTTTAAAGATGATGTTTCTTGTACATGACAGACTTTAAATAAAACTTCTGTCATCCATCAGTCTGTGTTAACCTGAGCTCCTCTCCTGAAGGCACCAGATATTTAACCTGAAGCACCTGAAGGACCGAGCTCAATAAGATTTATAGATCACGTGAAAACAATAGTAGAAAATGATCTAACAGCCCTGCCTGCATCTCAGAGTGTTTTATGTTCTTTTTTTGAGGAAACAAATGGATTTTCAGTGGGAACTTGATTTAATTTAGGGCATCTGAGGCAGAAAAAGAGGAAACTAAAATAGTATTTTCACATTGTAAAGACAAAACTGAGTCATTTGGTTCAGCACATTGAAACTTTCAGCATTTAACTACAGAAATTGTAGCTGTTCAAACATTAACAGCAAAGCAACAAGCTGCGTGATCACATCTAAGATTCATTTGTTCCAACAGAAGAGACTTCACAGTTTATAATAATAATATTTATAGTATTTGCTTTAAACCAGGAGATTCTGTAACTGAGTTCAGCTTCTTGTTTAGATTTTTTAACCAGTGCTGAAATCAAACTCGGTCCAGAAAGTTTTGCAATTTCTTCACAAACTTGGCGATAAAATCTGCACTGAAGATTTATTATGACTCAATAAACTAAATGTGTGTGTGTGTGTGTTAAGGTGTGTTGGTACGGCAACACAGTCAGACTGGGTGTGACTCTGTGTGTAAGCAGGCAGGGTGTGTGTGATGGATCATAATGTGTGTGTGTGTGTGAGTAAGTGTGTGTCTGAGGCTCAGGGTGTGTCTGCTGGCTCACCTGCAGCCTCAGGACACATCTTACACATGGAAACTACCTGAGCAGCAGCAGGAGGAGAAAACGTGCCTGCAGGCGAGAATCAGGGCTCCACAACACAAACACAAAACACTGTGTTTGCTCCAAACAGCAGGAGGTGAAATGTGCTTTCATCTGTGGCGACTGAGAATAAAGGCCTGTGGCTGTCTTTGGTTTCTGAATAAAAGTCTAACCCCGAGCACATCCTGAAACTTTTATATCTCCCTGATAACGGCGATAATCACTACAGTAAACAGTTTAATTAAAAGGAAAGAACAAAAAATATTTTTCCTCTTGGAAAAATCTCGATTCCTCATCAGAACTGTTCCACAACTTTGATAGATGACCCCATATTTACTGTTTTAAACATACTTTAAACAGTAAATATTTAATATTAGTACTCAGATTTTCTTTAATGTGATATCTTTCATATATTATATAGAATAAATTTTATACATAATGTTATGTGCTTTATGTAAGCTCCCCACATGGTTTAACATGAATGATCACATTTAAGTTATGCTGAGTTTTAACATAAACTTTGTTAAGTTGTATTAAAAATATTCAAATTCTTTATATAATCCCAACTCTTTTAACTAACTGATCACAATGATTATAGTTATAAAGAGATGTTACAAACTTTATTTATTACATTATGTCGGGAGACATGACTGTTGTTCCTGGGATCTGCTGAATCCACTCGACTGCACCGAGTGGGACCACCGTTACCTTCACCCTCCACATCCTCTCGAGCTCTTCTCTGAGCCCTTGGTATTTCTCCAGCTTCTCGTGTTCCTTTTTCCTGATATTGCTGTCATTGGGAACCGCTACATCGATCACCTCGGCCGTCTTCTTCTGTTTGTCTACCACTGTTTGTCTGTATCTGGACGTCCCACAGGATCTTAGCTCGGTCATTCTCCACCACCCTTGGGGGCGTCTCCCATTTTGACCTCGGGACTTCCAGGTTATACTCGGCACAGATGTTCCTGTACACTATGCCGGCCACTTGGTTATGGCGTTCCATGTATGCCCTCCCTGATAGCATCTTGCACCCTGCTGTTATGTGCTGGATTGTCTCATCTCTACACAGCCTGGGGTCTTGCCTGGTGTGATAGACCCCAGCCTCTATGGATCTTGTACTCAGAGCTTGTTCCTGTGCTGCCATGATTAGTGCCTCTGTGCTGTCATTCAGCGCAGCCACTGGTAGGATTTCTGGATATCAGCCACCTCCTCTATCTGGTGCTGGTACATACTGTAAAACGGGCATTAATCCAAGCACAAAGGAACGATTTATTTTAAGTTCAGAAACTAAAGGTCAAAATTCAATAAATGATCCTTGAAATAAATAAAAGAAAGTCCAGAGAGGAATCAACCAAAATAAGAAACACTGGTTAAAGCTGGTGTCTGAGTTTCACTCCCTGGTTATTTAAAAGTTAATAATAATAATAATAATAATAATAATAATAATAATAATAATAATAATAATAATAATAATAATAATAATAATAATAATAACAATAATAATAATAATAGGATTGATGTAATAATGCAGTGTTAAATGTAAGGATAATGGGAATATTGCTGACTGGTAAAATCAAAAACAACTGATAACAGACTAAAGATAAAGATAAACCGGGCCTAAAACTGAGCCGTGGGGGACGCCACCTGTCTATTGTCTTCTGCTTATGTCAGTCAGGGTCCATCCCAGCTGCAGCAGGCTGAGGCGGGGCACACCTGGACAGGTCAGTCACAGGGCAAGGTCCACACATTAGATTGTAAAAGCCTCTGACACGACTGTTGCTGTGAATGGTCAGTTTCTTCACTGTTGCTGGTTTAATCTGAACTCTCAGCAGCTGCATGCAGAGTTCATGTTCAGGAAACATCTGTCATGTTTTCCACATCTGGAACAGAGCGCAGATTCACTTCATTCACAGAAATCTGATTTTTAATTCTCTGTCCTGTGAGACGTCTTTGTGTTGTACAAATGCAAATGTGAAGCTCCAGGACAACGGCTCACACTGTTACAACACACACACACACACACACACACACACACACACACACACGCACACGCACACGCGCACACACACACACACACACACACACACACACACACACACACTGGAGCCGTCATATCCTCTGACTGACGGTGTGTGTTTTGTGAATCACACGTGAATAAGTGTGGCCTGTGCATGCAGCGTGTACGGACCTGCAGCAGGAGAGGAGTTAAAAGGCATCCCTCTGAGGAGCTGTGCAGGAGTTTTTCCATCAGCTGCAGCTTTCGGATCTGATTCCAGGATTCACACAACATGAGGAACGGATGGATTTCACTCTGCGGGCTTCTGTTTGCCGTCTGCGCCGTCCGGGCGACCTACAGATACTACTGTAAGTGGCTCGGCTTCTTTTACTGCTGTCAGCAAGATGCTGAAAGACATAAAGATCCTTTAACTCTCTTCTTTAAACTCTAACCAACATACCTGAGCTCAGCCTGCTAATAGCTGTGGTGATGTTTAGGAGAGGCAACAACAGCGTTATGAAATCAAGACGACAAACAAAAAACGACGTATTGATCCTCCATAAGTTAATGACTGTTCCTCATTTTATAACAACAATAATCATTAAATACTGATTTCAGAGGTAATACAGGATTTATTGCTGTGGATTTAATATGTTTGTTTTAAAGGCTCAGTCTGGTGATGTTGTTAATTATTGAAAACTGTGTTCAGCTGTGATATTAATGAAGTGTGTGAAGATAATATGAGATAAGACTGTGAGTTATTCATATTCATGTCACTCGTGCCTGAAAGTCTGCTGGTGCAGACATGAAGCTGCTGGGACAACTGCAGATCAGATAAAATCAGTGATGACTCAGAAACACAGCAGAGCCCAGAAGAACGATTTCTGAATCATTTTTAGATTTGATTAACAATAAGGCTGAAACAGCTGGATTAAGAAATCTCACTAAAGAAGTTTAAATAGACACGAAGGCTGATCCTTAAATTACGAGAAAACTGTGACTGTAAAACTGCGACTTCAGGACAAAATGAAACGTTTAAAGAAAGTAAAAGAAGAACAACATGCAGCTTAACGAAACCCGTTCACACAGACGCGTCAGAACAGGAAGGCTCTCTATGACTTTACATTAGGATCATTTCATTTTTCAAATTTGTCTTAAAAGATAACAAAGACTAGCTGGTGGAAAAAGGGAGACACCCATGGGTGAGGCTCACGAGAACCTGAGCTGTCAGAGGAGAACCGCCCGCCCCTCAGGGAGGGAAATTATTATCTGCTGAACATTTACTGACGTGCTGAAGAAAAGAATCCAGCCTCATACGCTGAGACCATAGATAGATAGAGAGATAGAGAGATAGATAGAGATAGAACGATAGATAGATAGAACGATAGATAGATAGATAGATAGATAGATAGATAGAGAGATAGATAGATAGAGAGATAGAACGATAGATAGATAGAACGATAGATAGATAGAACGATAGATAGATAGATAGATAGAGAGATAGAGAGATAGAACGATAGATAGATAGAACGATAGATAGATAGAT
>NC_142121.1:522500-627500 GCF_056152115.1 Neolamprologus brichardi | reverse complement strand
GAGGAAGAGATCGACCGTCAGCGCAGACTGCTGGATATCACCTGGAAACCCGAAATCAAGCTGCACACAGCAGGTAAGTCTGTCTTCCTTCATCTAAAACCTGCCTTTAAATCTCGGAGTCCCTGTTTGACACAGTTATAACCTCCGCTGTGAGCAGCATGTAGCCGCTAGCAGCTAACTGCTGTTTGACTGTGGAGGACACAGGAACCAGTCCAGTTAGCTTTTACTGCAGAGCCTCGTTACTGATTAAAATGAGACATATTTATGTTTCTGTCCTCCAGACGTCCCACAGGAGCATGTCTGTAAGGAGGAGGAGGAGGAGGAGGAGGAGGAGGTTCTCCCTGAGCAGCAGCTCTGGAACCAGGAGAGGAGCTCCAGTGTGGAGGAACCAGAAGCTCCACAGATTAAAGAGGAACAGGAGGAACTGTGCAGCATTCAGGAAGGAGAGCAGCTGGGACTGAAGGAGGAGACAGATACCTTCATGGTGACTGCTGCTGAGGAAGGAGAGCACAGTAAACCAGGAGGAGACGAGGAGCAGCTCCTCTGTCACAGCTTTGCTGGAGCTGAGAGTCAGGATCAGGAAGGAGGCAGGAGTGCAGACTCGGGACCGACTAGAATTATATATCGAATTCACTGTAACAATCCTGCACACGCTCGCATGTTAGCGCGTCAGAAGAACTCTGACGCAGGTAAAAAGACTTTAAAGTGCGATGTTTGTGGAAGAGCCTTCAAGAAAAAATGCCAAGTCAAAGAGCATCGCAAAATCCACACCGGAGAGAAACCGCATTCCTGTAAAATATGTCAGAGAAGTTTTACTCAAAAGAGCACCATGCTGCGCCACATGATAATCCACACGAAGGAGAAGTCGTACTCCTGCCTGACGTGTGGGAAGACCTTCAGTCAGAGCGGGAATCTGTACGTCCACATGAGGATCCACACAGGCGAGAAGCCGTATTCCTGTAAAACATGCGGGAAAACGTTCGCACGGAGCAATCACATGTTACGCCACATGAAGACTCACACGGGGGAGAAGTCGTAGTCCGGAACTTTCCAAGCTGGAAAACCACCAAGAACGCTTTCAGGTTCAAACACAGTTTTTAGACTCAGTTTGTCGCTCGGTGTGAGGTCGGTCACATGATCAGTTTGACTTGGGGGAGGGGTGCTCATGAACACTGTGTTAGTATGAACGAGAGGTGGTGAGTTGTGAGTGAAATGATGAAGAGATGGACGTGAAGCTGTTCTGAGAGGCGACTGTGCAGCTGAGCTGAAGTTTCACTGATGTTCGACACGCAGCTGTTTAAACGGTGATCTGAGGAGCTTTGAAAGGAAATCTTTTGGACGTCTTTAAGTTGCCTTGAAGATGTTTAATCCGAGAAGCTTCTTCAGTTCTAAGAGCAACTGGTGGAGAGTCACGGACTCATCTGTACACCTGCATCTAAAGGTCAAAGGTCACTCTCTGAGGATGCCAACGTTCACATTTTGGACAGAGAGGACAGATGGTTTGAAAGAGGAGTGAAAGAAGCATCTATGTCCACTGTGAGCGACCATCTTTGAACAGAGGGCGGGGCTTACCACACCAACTCTCTGCATCTATAATCCAGTTTTGAGTTCCCTCCCCAGACGCCTTAACGCCCACTCACACCCTGGGCCATCTGACCTCAGGAAATCACATGATAAGGTGGGGCCAGGTTTCACAATGAACTCACCTGAAACTCTGGCTGATTGGGACCTAAACCCATTTTCACGCCATGGCCCACGTGAGAGGATCATCAGGGGGTCATTGTCCCTCTTGGGGGAAACTCCCACTGGGCTTCTCGGATGAAACGTCTTCAAGCAACCTAAAGAAGTGCCGGCGCTTTTCTTAGACTAGGATGACCTGGATGACTGAGAACCTTCACAGACATGTTTAAACACTCAGTGGCTTTAATTCATGTCACTGTGGTTGACGAGTGTGATCAGGTGGTGACCTGAAGGGTTCATGCAGGGTTCATGCAGGGTTCATGCAGGGTTCATGCAGGGTTCATGCAGGGTTCATGCAGGGTTCATGCAGGGTTCATGCAGGGCTCTTCTAACCTTAACTGCAGAAACTCGAGCTGAGCTAAAATCTTAGTTCACTGAAGTAAAAATGAAAACTTGTTTAGAGGAAATAGACCGCACAGTTAAAGCTAAACAACGTGTCACTGAGTGACGAGAGGTGGCTGAGCTGCTCCCGCCTCCTCGGGCGGCGGCGCGCTCCACGTTGCCCAGGTGATCTCCAAGGAAACCAACTTTCATGAGGAAATGAAACAGGCTGGGGTGGCCTTCTATATTTCAGTGATATTTGAATAAGGAGAGGGCGCCCCCCCCCTGACTGTGACTGAGCACGGTCAGCAGGGACTGAAGCGCCGCCTCGTGGCTCTCCACCATCGCCACGACGATCGGGGACCTGCAGGCTCAGACAGATTATAGATGAAAACCTCGCAGCTGTTTCATACTCGGCTTCTAAACTCTGTTTTCTATAAAAGCTGTTTTGTAGGATTTCTTTGAGACTCTGGAAGAAAACATGTTTGACGTCTCTGCTTCAGTAGAATCAGAGGCAACAGTGTAAATATGACAAAGATGCAGCTCTGATCTTCCGCCTGCATCACACTCGAGGTTTTCTTCTTTACCTCCATCACTCTGTTTGCACCTGAACATTTAGTGGAAGATGTTTTGTGTCCTCTACCTCAGTGATTTTTGGATTGAACTCAGATGTTGACGTTTGTGTTTCAAGCATGCTTTGTTTTGTGTTCACATCTTTTTAAACGTTTCCGTCTTTAGAGCTGACACTAACAAACTGTACGAGCTGTTTGACGTGTCGATGTGAAAGGATCTTTATAAATAAAGTTTCTGTTGTGCTTCCACAGCAGCTCTGTCTCTGTCTCTGATCTTTACTGCTTCATTTCTCTGTTGTCTTTGTCATCAGTCCAATGACACAAGAATCAGAGGTTTAACAGTGTGTGGCTCCCTCTAGTGGATGTTGTGGAGTATTCTGTTGTCTTTGCTCCAAAGGTTTTTGTACAGAGTTTTGCTGTTTCCTGTCACTGTGGGCCGCAGAGCACAGTAGTACACAGCAGAGTCAGACAGCTGAAGCTTCTGGATCTTCAGAGAAACTGATGTCTGGTTGAGTTCAGCATCAAATCTGTGTTTTGGGAACTCTTGAGCGTTTTGTGTTCCAGAAGCATCTCGCCGTAAAACATATTTCAGATAGTCGTTCACTTCTTGTTTGTACCAGAACAAATATGCATAAGTAGATGTTTCATATCTACAGTAAAGTGTAACTGCGTCTCCTTCAGCAGCAATGACATCTCCTTGTTCCTGGATCACTTTGTCTTCTCCTTTACACTCTGAGGAAGAACAGAACATGCAGAGGAAGACATGGATCAATAAACATGATTAAAAACTCACCATTAATCAGACAAACACATTTATTTAAACAGAGGAAACATGTTGATGTTTGTATCTCACCAAAGAAAAGAGCAGCAAGAATAATCCACAGCCAATGTTCCATCTGTACAACAAGGTTTAAATCAACAGGAGAAACTAGCTGATGTTCAACATTCAGTCTGAGAATTGTTCTCTTCACAGCAGCACTTATTATTGACACAATGGTTGAACACAGTGCAGAAGGAGAGCACCGCCTACTGGATGATGTCGCCCTCTGTCTCCTCTGTCCACAGACACACCAAACACCTTCCACTCTGTCCCTCGTCTCACTTACTTCACACTTCCTGTTTTTCTTGTCTCCAGCCTGTGAGGCGTGCACACTGATAACATTAATCATCTCACAGCCCCCCCACCCCCTTTGGCCAGCAGTAGCACAGTTTCCATGGAGACAGTTGTTGTTATCCTGGGTCAAACGTCTTCCTGATGCAACCCTCCCGGTGTATTCATGCTTGTGCACACGAGCTCATTCGTTGCTCCGATCGTCTGCAGAGTTCTTTATATTAAATAACCGCAGCTGCCGGCTCGTTTCAGTAATCTGTAAATGAAGCTGCTGTAACCTCAACAGATCACAGTGTCGGCCTCACGGTGCAGTGGGGATCCTGCAGACGCGACGACCTGCGGCTAAAATGTGTTTTTCATGCAGGATGAAGGGAGGCGTGCTCGTAGTGAAGCTGGAGTCGTACTGGATGTGAGGATGAGCCAAACACAGCAGATGAAGAGCTGCTGCTGCAGCAGCTCTTCATCTGCTGTGTTTGGAGCTGCTGGAGCAGATGAAGAGCTGCTGCAGCAGCAGCTCTTCATCTGCTGTGTTTGGAGCTGCTGGAGCAGATGAAGAGCTGCTGCTGCAGCGTGCTCAGCACCAGCTGTTTGTGCTTCTCCTTCCTGACGAGCTTTTTGTGCAGCGACTGTGGCTTTGCTGTCACTGTGGGCCTCGCAGCACGGCAGCTCTTCCTCCCTCAGCTCAGTGAGCAGCGCCCGGCTCTTCGTTCTTCATCCTCAGCTGTCCTCGGTCAGTCAGCTCGATCTGACTCCGTCTGCACCACCGCCCCCTCCACCCTCACACAGTCACACACAAACCTTACAGTTTATTCTGGGTGTTCTCAGCAGCGGTGTGTGCGGGTCAGGGTTTTACAGCAGAGCTCCCAGCAGCTCCTCCTCACATGCTTCACATCCACCATCTTTGCACTACAGTCTTTGGCTTTGTCACCACCTGCTGGACTGAAGCAGCTGGAAAAACAGCCTCGGCTCTATTTTCAATTTTGAAATATGTTTCCTCCCTAATAAAAATGTAGACGAAGCAGATGCAGTAGTGAGGGCAGCTGCCACCTGGTGCCTGTTTGGCTGTTTTTGTTCTAGTGACATAAACAAATACTGTGCGTGGCCCTCTGCTGCCCTCTGCTGGACAACGCTGACACGTGCACTCTGCCACAGTCACGTGCTTCGTCACTTCCTCAATTCTCACACATTTGTTTTAGTGTGTTTACGGGAAAAAGCGAAGTCCAAAGAAAATATTAATGCAGGGATTTAAAAACTCAGGTTGAGGAGAAAACCTCTGCAGTCCGCGTGCATGTGCGCGACAGAATCACGCGGTAAAAGCTCGCAATGACTCATTTTCTGTGGAAATGCAGAACGATCGTGGCTGTCTGACGGTTTGTGGGTTCAATGAAGACAAAGCAGCAACAACATTAAAGCGTCACCTGCAGATCTGTACCTGGCTCCACATTTACCTGCTACCGGAAGTTTGACGTGATTGATGTTTGGTTTAATAAAACGTGTTTGTCTATGAGTCAACTGAGAGGTTCCCAGCTGAGCTCCTCAGAATCAGCTGATTTATTTTCTACAGAAACTCCAGGAGATCTTCCAGACAAACATGTTTACTCTGGTAGAAACTGCCACCAAATTAATGTCACCGGGCAGAACATGCTTTCTCCTGTGAGCATCTCACTCGGAGCTCTGTGCACCTCCAGTGTTCACAACAGGAAGCTAAAATGTGCTTTTCTACGTCCACCGGAAACGATGCGGCCACAGTTTCTCCAACAGTGATAGAAATGTGCAGGTGTGATGGTGCTACAGGTGCAAACAGGAAATGAGCTCATGGAAGTGTTTTAAATCCACTTTTTTAAACCTATAACTCAGATAAATGTGACGTTTTTGTCTCCAGCTGATCCTGCGTCAATTTCCGGTTCCTTCAGGGCGCGGCGCCATTAGCTGTAGGAACAAAGCAGCTCATTGGTCGGCGCGATCAGGTGGTCTCGGCTCAGCCAATCGCAGGCTTTGACGTTGCGCCGTGGAGGGCCGGGTGGCGTTCAGCAGGAAGCGTCGCTGCTTCGGTTCACGGTGTTTTCATCGAGTCGTTAACGGCGCCGGAGACGGAAAACCCGCGCGCACGCGACCCCCGAAGAGGTGCGGAATCGTCACCACCGCGCGAGGCTGACGGAGGAGAGGCCGACCGGACAGCCCACGGGACCGGACAGCCCACGGGACCGGACAGCCCGCGGGACCGGACAGCCCGCGGGACCGGACAGCCCGCGGGACCAGTTAGCCGCTAGCCGGCGCTCGGTGTCCGTCAGAGAGGTGAGTGCTCCCGGGGCTCGAGCAGCCTGAGAGCCGCGCTGAGCCGCGACCGCAGGCCGACGCCAAAGTTAGCGCGAGAATCAGCTGATTTAGCTTCTTCCGGCTTCTGTAGAAAGAAACACAATCAAAGACGCAATAACGGAGAAACGGAAGACACGGGGGAGGTTTCCGGTCGGTTCGGCAGCACATTAACAACTGACAGGTTGGACAGGCGGGTCCATCCAGGCTTCAGTCTGACAGCTTCAGGTTCAAGTATATCAGAGCGTTCATAGAGCAGGAAGCATTTCCCTTCATCATCATCATCGAGGCTCCTCTGAGGAAGATGTTCCTGAGTCTGTGTTCATGAAGCTGTAGATCCAACATGAGTTTATCAGCTGGAGGCCGGACACCAGCAGGAAACAGCCCTCCGGCCTCTACAGGCTCAATGTGCTCTCATTAATGTCTCTGCTGAACGCTCGACGGGTTGTTACAGACGCCTGCATCCAGCTGCATCTCCTACGAGTCCTCCCACAGATGAGTTCCTCCGCTCTGCATAGCATCCTCCCCACCCACAGCTGCAGAACCAGGACAGCCATCACCTGCTGCAGAGGAGGGTGAGAGGAAACGAGAGACGGGAGGTCGTTTCCAAACAGGGTCTAAGGTTTACCTCCTGCTGCTGTGACTGAGACCAGCACCCCAGCAGCTCAAGCTTACCTCGCTTAACTACAACTACACTGAAGACTAGAGCGCGATGTGACAAAGCGTCCAGTTAGCGTAGATGTGAAAATGAAGTTTAAAATAAAAACATGGAGGAAACTTTGCTAGTTTCTCACAGCTCGGCGGACGAGGCTCTGATGGACACAGCTCTGTGTTCGTAGGGGAACACCTGCACTGACCTTCCTGAATCGGCCCCACGCCCTCTGTAATTAAAAATACTTGATCTGACACAGGGTCTAATAAAAGCTACGGTCCTCGTTATCGCCTCGCCCCCCCGTGCTGCCTCTGACCCTGTGGTCACCAGGTCACGCTGTTTACCTTCTGATGTAAAGCTCTGTTGTCAGGATGTGAATACAGTGAAATGTGTGTGAAGGAAACACGTTTTCTGTTTCCCGTGATATTCATGGTCTGGGTTTCTCAGAGGTCAGAGGTCGTGAGAGGAAAATAAATGACGTAGAAATACCTTACTCTGCTCGCCCCTCAGCTGCTTCTTTTATGGGCGAGTGAACGGCAGCAGCCATGACCGCCGAGCCGGACGCGCTGGCCGTGGTCAACCAGCTGAGGGACCTGGCCGCCGACCCCATGAACCGCAGGGCCATCGTCCAGGACCAGGGCTGCCTGCCCGGACTCATCCTGTTCCTGGACCACCCCAACCCTCAGGTGGTCTACTCCGCCCTGCTGGTGAGCTCACAGTCCAGAGGAGACACATAGACTCTCTCCAATAGAGAGGGGGCGGAGCTTACATGAGGGTTTCAGACACCCGGAGCAGCTCTCGGCTCGATGCAACACCTGCTGTGTACAAAGATCTGCCCCAGGTGTCTGAACCCAAACATCAGAGTTAGAGGCTGCTGGTTTATTTCCAGCAACAGAATCTGTTCTTTTAAATTAGACGATATTTGAATAGAGTTTGGTGTGTGAAGCCGTCTCTGATTCAGTTTCTCTTCCCGGGTGTCCTTCCAGGCGATCCGTTACCTGGCAGAATGTCGAGCCAACCGGGAGAAGCTGAGGGCGGAGCTGGGGATGATGCTGAGCCTCCAGAACGTCATGCAGAAGTGAGTCTGATGGAGCTGATCCAGGTTTCTGCAAGCACAGTAACAGACTGTCACTTCCTGTTTGCTCTAAGAAACACGTTTAAAGGAAGAAGGAATGTCGTGAGTCGCTACCAACCTGTTCAGCAGAGCGCTGACACTCCTGCTGCTGGGAAAACGAGTTTCCACAGCTCTGCTCTTTCCATCCAGGTCGACCACGCCCGGAGAGACAAAGCTGCTGGCGTCTGAGATCTACGAGCTCCTGCAGGCGTCCGGCAGCGGCGACGCCGAACCGGCCGAGGAGCCCGTCAGCAGCCGCCGTAAAGCCCAGTTCTTCCTGGGCTCCAGCAACAAGAGAGCCAAGACCGTCGTCCTCCACATCGACGGCCTAGACGACTCGGTCAGCGCGCCTTTCACTCAGTAATGATTCCCTCGGCGCGAGCGGTGGGAGGAGTCATGAGCGTTTTGTTTTGTGACCCTGCAGAGTCGGAGGAGTCTGTGCGAGGAGGCGCTGCTGAAGATCAAAGGCGTGATCAGCTTCACCTTCCAGATGGCCGTGAAGAGGTGCATCGTCCGCATCCGCTCGGACCTGAAGGCCGAGGTCAGACCAGGCCACGCCCCCTCGTGGTTCTCGCTGTATAATCACGTGATCACAGCTTCCTGCTTTTGTTCCTTTGTTGAAGTTTTTGTGTCGTTTTCTGTGAATCAGCTGCTGAAATGTGAGTTTCAGGAGCATTTTGATGCTCGTCTTTGAATAACTGACGATGTTTTCGTGTTCAGGCTCTGGCGTCTGCGATCGCCGCCACCGAGGTGATGAAGGCGCTGCAGGTGGTGAAAGGAGAAGACGGAGACGAGGTCAGTTTGGCTCTCAGCTCGTTCGCACGTCACGCTTGCTCTCGTGCTCACAGCTTCGCTCTGCGTGATGTTGAAGCTAAAAGCAGCAGAAGAGAAGGTGGAGCAGGTCTGTCAGCTGTGGGGTTTAACCCTTTAAAGCCGGTCAGAACAGCACGCTCCGTTTTGCGTAACTATTTTTAAATCCCGGTAGCTCTGCAACCACGTGAGCTAGCGCAATAATTTTTTTTGCATATGAAACCGGAGGAGTTGTACTTACATCTTATGCCATCAGCTTGTCCTCGGTCACAGTTTCCTTCCACATATAGTTTTGCAAAAACTGCATAAAAAGCACTTGCAGCAACAAAAACATAATATTCCAGAAACACGCTTTGCTGATCCGATCAGCTGTTCGTAACACTTCCTACGTCCATCAGCGCGAACTATCGCATGTCCGCCATGTCCTGCCCGAAACCGGAAGTGACGTCATTTTAGCAGAAATGTAGTTTTTTTTACCATCAGGGTCTCATGAGCCTATACTGGTGTTTTTAAAAGTTATGTTTGACTTTATGACTTTCTGTGTGGTTTCTGGGATGCTTAGGACTCATATTGCACTGCTGGAAATAGTTTATTTTGATGCATATGCTGCTTTTTTGCAAATTTGCATTATAATATTTATTTTCGTTTTTCCTGCAGTATATAAAAATTGGTGTATTTCAAAAATAAAACTATGAAGACACTCAAAATAAATTTCCTGTGGTGGGAAACTATTTTGTGCAACTTTTTTGTATTTACAGTTTTGAGGGATAAGCCTCTTAAATTTCTCTAACTAGAAATATATGTTAAAAAAACAAAAATGATTTTCAATTCTTTTGTAGTTTATTGCGCTTTTTTGCAATTTATGTAATTACTATGCACTTAATGCAGACATATTATTAAAATTTGGGCTGTAATGGTTGTATTGATGTATATCAACTTGAAATGCTCCCAAAAATGGCTCCACAGCATGTAAACATATAATATAAGCTCTGGCGGACTTGGTTCTATGGTCGGTCTTAAAGGTTAAAGAGCTGAGACGCTGTGTAACCAGCAGGGGGCAGCAGAGACAAACTCACACCTGGTAGTTAGAAATGTGCTCGCTCAGCCGGCTGTCACTGTGGAGCCCACTCAGGCCTGCTGCATCAAAGACGTTACAACATTTCCTGCTCACACAGTAACACCCAGTTTGGACCCACTGTGGGCCTCCCACGGGGGGGGCACAGGGGGGGCACAGGGGTACTCCACCTGGGCCGGGTTTACTACGCCCGGCTGATAACACCATCAAAGTGGGATCGTGGGAGTGGGTGTAGCTCATGTTTGTGAGCGTGGCAAGATGACGGGCACGAGTTCACTGACAGGAAGACGCACACAAACCAAGGGGCGGGGTCATGCTTAAAGATCAGCCTATCGCAGCGCGTCTAACGTGTGCGTTCCCGTCCGTGTGTGCAGGTCCTGATCCCGTTCCCGGAGGATGGCTCTGTGGAGGTGGAGCAGAACGTGGACCTCCCCGACTACCTGCCGGAGGAGGAGAGCCCGTCTCAGGAGCCCGACAAGGCGGTGAGCCGAGTGGGATCGGGGCAGGACGCAAACAGCTGGCTCGGAGCCGCCGCCAACTTCCTGTCCCGCTCCTTCTACTGGTGACCGGGCGGAAGGGTCGGCGCTCCGCGGCCCCGCCTCCCACCGTCGGACCTTCGTCCTCGTCTCAGAACAAAAACTCACAGCTGCCAAACCAGGATGTTCAGCTGGAGAGACGACGCAAAGTGTGAAATGTTGCCGTGGAAACTGTTTCCTCCTGGGGTCGCACGCTCAGCCTGACCTGCACGTGGCGACGTCGTCTCTGTGAACCAGTCCTTGTGTTACAAACCAAAATGTCTTAACAGACAGGAAGTGAACAAACGCCGAGTCAGAACAAACGAGACTCCTCCTCCTTTATACTGTTTATTATTTATTGGCCCTCGTGCCGTTTGACGTGTTGGAGCGGCGGCGGCGAGCCGTGCCTTTCAGTTTCTCTGATCACAAACTTCCTGCTGCTTCCTTTGGGGCTGCAGAGAAACATCGACGAGCGAGAGAAGAAGAGCTGGTTAAACGCCGCGCTGGGCCGAGCGGAGCGTTTCCTGTAATGTCTGAGTGCGGGCTCGTAACGTGAGCCGCGTGTCGGGGTCAGAGGTCAGACTGTTTCGCTCATATGTGGCAGATGTGTTAATGTGAGGAAGGACGTAACCTAACATAACAAATCAGGACAGGAACGTTTACAGTTATTCAAACAGGCGACACGGTGCCGGGGTCCTCGCTCCGGCTGTAACGAGATGCACGAGCCTTTCTGCACTCACGTCCACCGTCACGCCGCCCGCTGCCGTCACGCCGCCCGCTGCCGTCACGTTTAGTCGAGAGCGTCAGTTTAAAAGCTGCGGGCCGATCAGAGAGACTGAAAGGTCACAGGTTTGATTGCCGACACTGTCGTGTTTATGGAGACATGTTACCTGCTTTTATTTCACCTCGGAGACCAAAGCGTTGGAATCACCACCTTTTTTATTAAACATGGTTTAATCTGAGGCTGCTGAGTATGAACGGCGTGTGTTACTCTGTGGACGACGCCGGGAACAGAAGCACGATCCAGTGACGTGACCGGTGACGTGTGAGAAGACGGCGTGCCGGCTGGGAGAGCTTAGAGTCCGAGAGAGTAGTGTTCCGGTTTTCCCGAGCATCAGGTCCAAGGAGCTTTAACGAGCTCACGACTCCACCCACAGAACGCACGGTCCAATCACGTTCAGAGTAGCCTGTTGAATTTAAGACAGCAAGGTAAACGCATCGATGATGTCATTGGCGTTTCCATGGAAACGCTGTATAAAACGCCCCGTCGTAGAGCCTCCACGGAGTGCCGAGCTCCAACCCTCGGGTTCCTGAGGATGTCCCGCTCTGATGGTAACCACGGGACCGCTGAAGCCGCCTCCTCCCGAGGAGGGCGACGCCCCGCCTCCCGGTTCTTGACTGACATCACGGTTCTGCCGCCTCGCTAAACGCTCGCGTTAAAGCCGAGCTCAGCGCTACGGCGCTTTACAGCGTTATTACAGGTCATGTGACCGAAGCATCTTTAAAACAACACCCAACGCGCATGGGTGAGCTGTTCTCCACCCGTGCGCGCTGTTCTCCACCCGTGCGCGCTGTTCTCCACCCGTGCGCGCTGTTCTCCACCCGTGCGCGCTGTTCTCCACCCGTGCGCGCTGTTCTCCACCCGTGCGCGCTGTTCTCCACCCGTGCGCGCTGTTCTCCACCCGTGCGCGCTCTGCTCTTGTTTCCTCAGGTCAAAGTGTGAAGTTTCACATGTATCAGAAATAAAAGCTTTTCTTTGATGTTGTGGTGACGTCATGTTTCGCTGAAACCAGCTGACGCTCGTGCATTTTCTTCATCGTGTGTTCATCATGTGTTGCCGTAGAAACGTCTGTGTGGTGACTGCTGAATAAAAACTGGTGAACCTCGAGCTCCTGTTTCAGATTCGTTGTGTTGTCACTCAGCACTGCTCACACAAAAACACACACGAGCCTCAAATGTAACAAACACAGTGGTAAATATTCAAACGGAGAAATTATGCTCGCACTGAAACGTTTAGTTGACAGATTGTAGTGATCTCGAGAGCGGCCGCGGCTCCGTTCAGCAGTCTGATGGCGGTTGGAGAGAGGTTTCCTGTGAGAGCAGGCCGTGGTCGGGCTCTCGACAGATGGCGCTGTGGCCCTACTGGTCCTCTCGGCGACCTGACCGCTCTCCTCGGGCGCACACACGCAGATGCTGCCCGTCAGCACTGTCAGTGGTGCGTCTGTAGACGTGCTGAGGACTCGGGTGTGCCTCGTCTGTACTTCATGATGTGATTTGTACCAAACATTGAACGTTTAAGGGCTCAAGACTCAGCCCTGAGGGGCCCGGTGCTCAGTAGGAGGAGTCAACTCTATTGTCCTTACACATGTACAAGTTTAACGTAATACAGCTGCCATCCAATCAGAAGTGCAGTAGGAGCAGATTATATATACATAAGGGTCGTATAGAAGGTGGGAACAGATGTATACAAATAAGTATACAGATGTTTATATTGTTATACAGGATATACAGATGTGTTGCATATATGCAGATGTGTTGCATATATGCAACACATCTGCATATATGCAGATGTGTAGCATATATGCAGATGTGTTGCATATATGCAGATGTGTAGCATATATGCAGATGTGTAGCATATATACAGATGTGTTGCATATATGCAGATGTGTTGCATATATGCAGATGTGTTGCATATATGCAGATGTGTAGCATATATGCAGATGTCGCAGTGTGAGGTGAACATCTACAGAGTGCTGTGAGTCTGCCTCAGTGGGGGCGTGGCTCTCTGGACTATAACAGTGGGCAGTGTAACAGAGACTCTGTCAGTGTCCTAAAACTAAAGCAGGAACCAATGTGAGCGTGTGGTGAATGTTGAGAATGAATGACATCGTGGTCACTGGGAGGGATGGGGGGGTGTGGATGGAAAGGTTCAGTAGGGTGACAGCTGTGGGGAAGAAGATCTTCCTAAACCTGCTGGTTTTAGTCTGAAGGGTCCTGCAGCGCCTCCTGGAGGGGCGGAGCTGGAAGAGTTTATTGGCAGGATGAGAGGAGTCCCTGAGAGTGATGCGTGCTCCACGTAGACATCTCTTCTTGTGGACATCCTCAATGGCAGGAAGTGGAGTCCCTGTGTCCCGCACAAACTGAGGTGTGCTTGTCAGGAAGTCAAGGATCCAGTTTTGAAGGGGTGGCTTCATCCTGAGTGGGCCCCGTCTGTTTACCAGCTGCTGGGAGATGTGGTGTTAAATGCTGAGCTGAGCTGTTCAGGCGCGGTGGATAAAGCGTCCTCGTGGATAAAGCGTCCTCGTGGATAAAGCGTCCTCGTGGATAAAGCGTCCTCGTGGATAAAACGTCCTCGTGGATAAAACGTCCTCGGTGGATAAAACGTCATCGTGGATAAAGCGTCCTCGTGGATAAAACGTCCTCGGTGGATAAAACGTCCTCGTGGATAAAGCGTCCTCGTGGATAAAGCGTCCTCGTGGATAAAACGTCCTCGTGGATAAAGCGTCCTCGTGGATAAAACGTCCTCGTGGATAAAACGTCCTCGTGGATAAAACGTCCTCGTGGATAAAGCGTCCTCGTGGATAAAACGTCCTCGTGGATAAAGCGTCCTCGTGGATAAAGCGTCCTCGTGGATAAAGCGTCCTCGTGGATAAAGCGTCCTCGTGGATAAAACGTCCTCGTGGATAAAACGTCCTCGGTGGATAAAACGTCATCGTGGATAAAGCGTCCTCGTGGATAAAACGTCCTCGGTGGATAAAACGTCCTCGTGGATAAAGCGTCCTCGTGGATAAAGCGTCCTCGTGGATAAAACGTCCTCGTGGATAAAGCGTCCTCGTGGATAAAACGTCCTCGTGGATAAAACGTCCTCGTGGATAAAACGTCCTCGTGGATAAAGCGTCCTCGTGGATAAAACGTCCTCGTGGATAAAGCGTCCTCGTGGATAAAGCGTCCTCGTGGATAAAACGTCCTCGTGGATAAAGCGTCCTCGTGGATAAAGCGTCCTCGTGGATAAAACGTCCTCGTGGATAAAGCGTCCTCGTGGATAAAGCGTCCTCGTGGATAAAACGTCCTCGTGGATAAAGCGTCCTCGTGGATAAAACGTCCTCGGTGGATAAAACGTCATCGTGGATAAAGCGTCCTCGTGGATAAAGCGTCCTCGTGGATAAAACGTCCTCGGTGGATAAAACGTCCTCGTGGATAAAGCGTCCTCGTGGATAAAACGTCCTCGTGGATAAAGCGTCCTCGTGGATAAAACGTCCTCGGTGGATAAAACGTCCTCGTGGATAAAGCGTCCTCGTGGATAAAGCGTCCTCGTGGATAAAGCGTCCTCGTGGATAAAACGTCCTCGTGGATAAAGCGTCCTCGTGGATAAAACGTCCTCGGTGGATAAAACGTCATCGTGGATAAAGCGTCCTCGTGGATAAAACGTCCTCGGTGGATAAAACGTCCTCGTGGATAAAGCGTCCTCGTGGATAAAACGTCCTCGTGGATAAAACGTCCTCGTGGATAAAACGTCCTCGTGGATAAAGCGTCCTCGTGGATAAAACGTCCTCGGTGGATAAAACGTCCTCGTGGATAAAGCGTCCTCGTGGATAAAACGTCCTCGGTGGATAAAACGTCATCGTGGATAAAGCGTCCTCGTGGATAAAACGTCCTCGTGGATAAAACGTCCTCGTGGATAAAGCGTCCTCGTGGATAAAACGTCCTCGTGGATAAAACGTCCTCGTGGATAAAGCGTCCTCGGTGGATAAAACGTCATCGTGGATAAAGCGTCCTCGTGGATAAAACGTCCTCGTGGATAAAACGTCCTCGTGGATAAAACGTCCTCGTGGATAAAACGTCCTCGTGGATAAAGCGTCCTCGTGGATAAAACGTCCTCGTGGATAAAGCGTCCTCGTGGATAAAACGTCCTCGTGGATAAAGCGTCCTCGTGGATAAAACGTCCTCGTGGATAAAACGTCCTCGTGGATAAAGCGTCCTCGGTGGATAAAGCGTCCTCGTGGATAAAGCGTCCTCGTGGATAAAGCGTCCTCGTGGATAAAACGTCCTCGTGGATAAAGCGTCCTCGGTGGATAAAACGTCCTCGGTGGATAAAGCGTCCTCGTGGATAAAACGTCCTCGGTGGATAAAGCGTCCTCGTGGATAAAGCGTCCTCGTGGATAAAACGTCCTCGTGGATAAAGCGTCCTCGGTGGATAAAACGTCCTCGTGGATAAAACGTCCTCGTGGATAAAACGTCCTCGTGGATAAAGCGTCCTCGTGGATAAAACGTCCTCGTGGATAAAGCGTCCTCGTGGATAAAGCGTCCTCGTGGATAAAACGTCCTCGTGGATAAAACGTCCTCGTGGATAAAGCGTCCTCGGTGGATAAAACGTCCTCGTGGATAAAGCGTCCTCGTGGAGCCGATTGAAGAACTGAGGTGATGTCTCGATCAGTCTCTACCTTATAAAGGATGTAAGTGCTACAGGTCGAAGGTCATTGCCTGAGCTGACTGAGGGTTTCCGTGGCACCGGGAGGACGGCCGACCGGCTTGAATATACCTGTGAAGATGTGAGTGGGCTGATCTTCTCCACTCCACCGTTTCAGGATTCACAGATTTCACAATGTGATTTTCTGTGGTTACAATTCAGAAACACCAAAGTCTGCCTGAGTTAGTCACTGTTCCTGTTTCCACACCTGCTGTGGGCCAGTCACCTGGAAAACATGCCCATGCAGGGCTTTCCCACAGAAAACACGAATAAGGACCCAGAGGAGCAAAGCTGGCGTGGGCAGTGTGGGCACACCCACCTCTGTGGGATCGGTGTGGCCTTGTCCTGCCGTCTGTGGGCCTGCACGGGCATGTTTGCTGGCACATGGTTTATAATCAGGCAATAACAGGGAAGCATGTCTGCTGTGGAGATGAACACAGAACAGGTCTTATTACAATATCAGAGGCAGAGGAAGGACGGATCTAAACCTCCATGAAAGGACAAAAGGAAGGAAGGAAGTGAATGTTTTCGGGCAGATTCCATTTTCTGAATCAGAATAACCTGTTTGGTTTTCTCCTTTCATCCTGATTAGCGATGACTTGTCTCACTGAAGCAAAGATCCCTGCTCGGGGTGTGGGAGGAGGCATGAACGCCGGGGGGATGTCAGGAAAAATCAGCTCAGTGAATGAGGGAGCAGAGCCCACTGTGGGCCCAGGACTGGTGTGAGGCGTGGGGTTGGTTTGCTGTGCTCCAAATGTAAGAAGGATCCAAAAGTGAGAAGAGGTAAATGAGACGAGTCGACACGTCTCTGCCTGCAGGTCGCCGCCGCCGCCTGCAGTGGGCTCAGAGAGGGGCGGCGGCTTCTCTGAGTGTTCTGGCTCAATGTGGCTTTGACTCCTGCGCTGAGAGGAGGCTTTTGTTCAGCTCTGTGCAGAAAAAGAAAAGCTGCTGTTGTTCGTGCTGCTGAAAGCTGCAGTTCACGCAGAGGAGGCCGTTCCTCCACGGCGAGGTCGCAGCGTGAGGCCCGGCCGTGCTGCGTCCAAAAACACGAGCATGATGAGCTCATGCAGAGTTACACAATCGTAAACACCACACATGACGGCTCGGAGCTCAGAGGCACAGACGAGGCAGGCGAGAGGATTGGCGAGGGCGCCGTCCTGGTGTCTTTGGCTCGTCGAACTCGACTCTTTCTGAACGTCGTCCAAACCATTCATCAGAAATCTGAAGGCACTTTAAGGCTCGTCAGCCAGCACTGAATGTTCTGCAGCACACAACACGCTCCTCTTACTGTCCTAAAATAATCTCACTGCTCACCCTGACACGAGCCTGCAGAGACACTTTTGTGGGATATTTCCACTCAGCATTCACACCTGGGCCTGATGGCTTATGGTGGATCCTGTTCTCTGTGTCACGCAGTCACACTTCCTGGAAGTGGGAATGCTCATTTGGAAATCTCTGTTTTTAACAGCAGCGTGCAAACCTCTGCTGCTGCACTGACTGTGTTTGCTTTCCCTTCAGCGTGTCGTCCTCTGAGAACAGCAGAGAACAGTCTCTCCTGCACGTTCACATAAAGATGCAGCTGTTATCCAGCGCTCCCATCGTAAACAATGAACTCCTGATGGGTTTATGGGCAGCATTCACTGTGAGGGAGAGACTAACACGCTGACTGCGGGACCAGCTGCTGCAGTTATTGTGAAAGTTTATCAGCTGTATTTAAAAATGATTTATGAATATTTGGCATAACTTTATGAGTGCATGCCATTTGTGTTATTTCTGGCAAAATACCCTCAGCACTCCGTGTTCTTTGGTTTATTTTCCAGCAGAGATTTTGGGCCTGACGCCCACAGCATCAAACAAACACTGAGTTTATCGTACACTGTGGGGTCTAAGTGCCATGAGAGTACTGCAGCGCTCCAATCCCACTTCAGTTTGATTTACTGAGCATTAACTGCTGTCTCAAGGTGCTTAATGTTGTAAGGTAAAGACCCTACAGTAATACGCTGGTCACGTTATTAGCTACACCTTGCTAGTATCAGGTTAAAGCTCAGAGCTGTTTTCATTCTTCATGGCTCAGATGTTCCTCACAGATTTTGGTCCATGTTGACATGACATCATCACGACATCATGACACAGCTGGTGCATCCTTGATGCAACTCTCCCAGTCCCCCACATCCCAAACGGTTCTGCAGGACTGAGATCTGTGGCTGCGGAGGCCGTCTGAGTGCAGTGAACTCACCGTCATGTTTAATTTGAGCTTCAGAAGAAGCTCCAATCAGCAGCAGCCTGAACACTGAAACAGGCCAGGCTCCTCAGACCAGGAAGCGCTTTCCCACCTTGTGTTGTCCAGTTTTGCGAGTCTGTGTGAGCTGTAGCCTCAGGTTCCTGTTCTCACTGACAGCAGTGACACTGACGTGGTCTCCTGCTGCTGCAGCCCGTCTGCTTCCAGGCTCAGAGATGCTCTTCTACAGATCGTGGTCATAACCCCTTATTTCAGTTCCCGTTCCCTTCCTAGAGGCTGGAGAGTCCCAGCTGCTGCTGCAGCTGCTGCAGAAACACAGTTTAATCGAACTCCTCACGATGTTTGGAGGCCTGTCATTTATAAATCTCCTTTCCTTTGGTCAGAGGAACAGGATGTCTGCAGTGTGAACGTGCAGGTAGAGCTTAGCTGTGGGGTAATTAATGCTACTTGTGCGTATGGCATATTTGTGTTCTGCTCACTGATCCTTCAGCCGTTTACTGGTGGACCTGTACTGGTGGACCTGTACTGGTGGACCTGTACTGGTGGACCTTTACTGGTGGACCTTTACTGGTGGACCTGTACTGGTGGACCTTTACTAGTGGACCTTTACTGGTGGAGCTTTACTGGTGGAGGTTTGCTGGTGGAGCTTTACTGGTGGAGCTTTACTGGTGGAGGTTTACTGGTGGAGCTTTACTGGTGGAGCTTTACTAGTGGAGCTTTACTGGTGGAGGTTTACTGGTGGAGCTTTACTGGTGGACCTTTACTAGTGGAGCTTTACTGGTGGAGGTTTACTGGTGGAGCTTTACTGGTGGACCTTTACTAGTGGAGCTTTACTGGTGGAGGTTTGCTGCCGGTGCTAGAAAAGCTTCAGTGTGTCCTTGGACTGCTTCCTGTGTGCTGAAACATGCTGCACGTTTAGGTTAAATGAAACCATGAAGATAAAGTTTGTCTTTGTAAATCAGGTGTTTTGGTAAATTAACTGGTTTTTATCACTTTATGCCTCATTCACACAAGCACTGCTTCATCTGTGCTTGAGTGTTTTCGAGGATTCAGATATCCCAGGAATTGAACTACCAACCTTCTGATTGGCAGATACCTGCTCTGCCACCCGTGCTACAGCCACACTGACCCCCTTTCTTTGCTTGAACCGCAGGTCAGAGTTAGTGGCTTAATAAAAAAAAAAGCCAACTGCTGATGAAGAGCACTGTCTGGCTCCTGGCTAAAGCATTGACAGGTCAGAGGGAGGATGTGAGAGTAACGGACGCGGGTGTTTAATCCTCCAGCTTCCTCCTCTGAGCGTTTGAGCTCCGATCAAGCGTGCAGTCACACAGACTTCTTTATTCACAGGACTGTGTTGACTTTAAGCCTTCAGCCTGAAAGTCTGTGACGCTGAGCAAACGCTGACTCATCAAAGACTTGTTCAAGCCGAGAACCTGAGCAGCAGCTTCCTGTGACGGCGTGTCACGGTTCTGGGCCGTTTCTTATGTTGTGGTTTGTTTTCTGACACTCGTGTGCTCTGCTGGTTATTATTCGAATTCTAGTTTTTGTGTTTAAGGATTTGTTCTTCGGTTGTGTCTCATGTTTATATTCTGTCTGCCTCTCAGTGTCGAGTCTGCGTCCTTGTGTGAGGGTTTCTTGTTTCCTGTTTTATTGTGAAAGTCCGTGTCTTCTGTTGTTGTAGTCGCTGGGCCGTCTGTGTATCTACTGTGTGGTTTCCCTGCTGTCACCATCATGTACCGTCGTCTACATTCCTTTGTGTTCATGTTTGCTGTTCAATAGTTTAGTTTGTCTCAGTGCAGATTAGTTTTGTTCCGTTTTTTTTCCACCTTTGTTCTACAATAAACCACATTCGTATCTCAATGAGTGCCTGCAATTGGATCCTCATTCATTTCCTGACACAGTGTCGTGATTCATCGTCCTCACATAGTTAACAATGACTGTGCTGAGAGCCACACAAAGATGTGACGTCTTTTCTGTGTAATCAAATTTTGTGGAAGTCTACGTGAAGCTCGGAGCCGTTAATGAGAACCAGACGGCTGCTTTCCCAACCAGAGCCGGCCTCCTGCGGGAACGCTCGGATTACATCAGATGTGATGTTCAAGCTCACCGAGCTTTTTTCTCACACTGTTGCTCAAGCAGAGAGCTGACCTCATCAAACACCTGATGAGGCTCCAACTGGAGACCTCAGCCGCCTCGGAGCGTAACGGTTTCAGAAAGAATAGAAGATGGCTTCAGTCTATCACAGGAGCACAAAGCATCCCCAACACACACAGAAATCAGCTCCAGATTTCAGGCAGGAGACAAACTTGAAATAGTTCCTGAAGCTTTCAGATGTGTCAGATCTCTCGGGGAAGTCCTTAACATTCATGTTAACGCCTGATTCTAACCAAACAAGAGCTCGAGTCAAAGTGTGTCCTGACATCACTTAATGTTCCAGATTAAGTATGCGATGAACCCAGAGGGAGAATGTTTCACAGAAAAACATCTGGGAGGTCGCTCTCCAACAAATCCTAACACCAAGGAATGTTGTGTCGTGGTTATGTCCATCTTTTATATACAGTCTTCAGAAAAATGCAGCACAAAGCACCGGCTACACATTAAACTCCTTCTGACCTCCATGCAAACGTTTCTGTTTCAAAAATAACAGAACAAAACTGTTGCTAAGAGTATTTGGGCTTTTATTTTGAAAGCTGAACAGCTGTAACTTCCTGCACATTGATGGCACAGGAGGAAACGTCCTCTTTCCTTATGCTCTCCTTTCTCACAACCCAACCCTGATCCGGGTTCTTAACTTCCTGTTGGAAGGGAGTTTTTCCTTCCTGCTGTCGCCTGGTGTTGGTCCACAGGGGTCATCGCTCTAACGCTGCAGGCTGTTGGCTGCTCGCACACTTTCACTCAGCAGAATCAGGTCAGACAATCACAGCGTGAACCCCGATCCTCCACAAACAGGAAAAATTACTTTTATTTCCACATCGAAGCCCAGAGGCCCGGCGAGCCGAGGGTTTGCGTCCGTGCGCCCGCGCCGGTATCGTCCAAAGTAGGTATCCCCGACAGAATTTGTTTCCCCTGTGCTGGGAGCACGCAGGAAGTACTGATGTTTTCATTTTGTGAAAAAGTGAAAAATTAGTATCGTTACATTACCATTCAGTTTGAGGGTTACAACAGAAAATTATATATTTATTGCTCACGGGTATCAGATGGGATTATTTTAATAAACCATTAACATTTTGGCTGATAACTATTTTTATTCTCCTGTAACTTTACTATATAAAGAGCTAAATCCTCCAAAGTTTCAGGAGTAATGCTTCATAATAAGTGTTTGTGAACTAAAAATCAGTAATGTGGGATACTGTTTGTCCGTGATTTACACAGGGGGAACAAATTGTGGCAGGATCAGCCTGATATTATTTGTATCCCACTATAACTTTGTTGTATAAAGAGCTAACATCTCAGGAGTAGTTAGTCATTATAAGAAGTGTTTGTAAACTAAAAATCAACAATGTGGGATCCTGTTTGTCCGTGATTTGGACAGTCCAGCGTGTGCTCCCGACGCAGGGGAAACAAATTCTGTCGGGGAACCTAGTTTGGCACGACACCGGCACCGTGTGTTTCTGCAGGTCATCGCTGACGTGCTGTAACTCAACAGACATGTTCTGGATCTGTTGTGAAGCAGCTGTGGACAGTTTGTCCGTGTGAGGACGAGCACGAGTGCAGAACTCGGCGTTCGCTTTATCTGCCTCCAAAATAAAAGCCGTGCAGAGCAGAAGAAACAAATGTTGGTGTAATCAGAGGACGTGCAACGTGAGTTTGCAGGTAACGGTCTCTGCACAGGACCAGCGTGACATGACTGCCCTGCTCGTGTTTGTGCTGGCAGCTCCACACCAGCTCTTATCAGCATTTTCACTGATGTGAGTCAAGCTTCCACGTCGGGTTTCTGTTGACTCTCAACACACTGTCTGGGACTTTATCGATTTCCCACTAACTGTTATTGTCTTTGTGTTTTATTAACGCTGATAGACAAACATGTGCTGCTTGTGGCTCATTCACAGACCTGACAGACGACAACAAGATCAAATAAAAAGATGATCACAGAAACATTTAAGAGCAGCTGTTTCACTGATAATGTTTTTATTTCAGGTGCAAAGTTCCTGATCTGTAAAGAGGAGCAGCCAAACACAAACACATCACCGCTGATACCAGGACACGTTAAAGCATGTTTCTGTCTCAGAAATGTTTGAGCAACGTCTCTTTACACCAGCCAGCATTGGTCACCCCTCACGCTGGGATTCCTTCACTTTCATATTCAGATGATTTCTTTCCTCGTCGCTGACAGACTCGGTGGGAAACTGTCGAGATGAGAATGTCTCGAGTGGATGTTCAGAGACGTTCAGCATCGGAGCTCCTGAGCGATCGTCGAGCATCAGTTCAGGACCAACAACAGCCCGCCTTCAGTTTGGCTTCACAGACTTAAAAGCTGAAACCCGTTCAGTCACCCAGGCTGTCCAATACTGAGACGCTCCAAACTAGAAAACAGGGAACAGTGATTTAGAGCCAACAGGTGAAATCTGTGAGCAGCAAAATTCACCACAGAAACATGTTTCAACAAAGTTCTTCCTGTTAAAGGAAATTCTTCTCTAAGTGTTCGTTGTGCATCGTCTGATTGGTGGTTTCTCCGTCTGTAGAGCTCAAAACTTGATTTTGGGGAATAAATGTAATTTTTGTCTCCAGCTGAGGAGATTTTGGACTTCTGCAACTTCCCTTTAATTGAATTATGGAGCTGTGCTCACAGGTCATCTGACTGCTTTCTCCTGCATATACAGGACAGAGCACACTCTGCTGCCTTTGCACACTGGACTCATCTGAAACACATTTACCTGTGAAACACAGGTGTGAGAGCCATGATTTGTAAAGCTACGTTATCTGAGATCAGAGATATTACAGAGGCTCTGCCCTGCAAAAACACGTCCTGTTGATATTTTGTTCTTTTGTTCCTTTGTTCTCCTCCGCTGCCGGGTGGAGCACAGCTCGGCGTGTCAGGCATGCAGAAGGTACACAGCAGGGACTCGCTGCTGCCTCTGTGAGTGGACGTTGACTCTGTGAGTGGACGTTGACTCTGTGAGTGTGCACTGAGCAGGTTTACCTCACGCTGCAGAACCAGAGCAGCGCCTCAGCTCGTGCTCTGTCTCCTTCCTGTTCCTAGATAATCGTTTTCATGTCAGCACAACACTCACACACTCACACACTCGGCTGTTTGCAGTGTCTCCCAGGCTTTCAGGAGAAGCTGTTTTATCAGGTACAGAACACTTCAAATGATTTGTCTTGATGCATCTCAATCATCCAGGAAAGTAAATCTCCAAAAGTTGATTCTGTTCATCTGGACGTAGCGTTTGTGGGAGAAACTCATCCAGGTGACGTCTTCAGTCTGTCAGGAAACTGACTTCATGATTTTAAAGCCTTTCCTGGATTAACTGTGTGGAAAAACAAAACCCGCTGAATCTGCAAATCCAAAGTTTGGTTAATACTGGATGCTGTTGTTCTCTTAGCTGGTCTCACAAACAAACTCTCATTTAGATGAATCAGATTTTATTGTCATTTCAACCACGTACAGCACAGAGTGAAGTGACTGTAACACACAAACACAGGACTACGTAAAGTGCAATGTGCACAAACATGCACAAATAAAGAAGAGAAGACAGAACAGGAGACACTGCAATGTTATCCTGTGACAGTCATGGACTCGTTTTACTTCGCACAGACTTGTTTATGAGGTCAGGTATATTTTGGTCTCATGAAAGCAACCCCCCCCCCCCCCCCCCCCCCCCCCGATCACCTGATCCGCCTTCATCCCTTCATCAGACACTGTGATGTGATTAGAGAGGAAGCTGCCTGAGTCGCTAACAGTGTTGGTGGTTTTCACAGGCGTGGGCTGCTGTCCCAGCTGACAGCCTCCACTCCAACCCCACATCCACGAAGAACACGCACTCAGTGAAGGAGAGTTGAGTCTTCGTGGCCTCGTTTTTATCTTTGTCATTATAACTTTGTATTGTGTGTGTCACACGTGGCATCCATACGATCAATAAAAACAAACTGAAGTTGGTGTGTTTTATTTTGAAAGCTTCCGGTGATGTGCGCGTATATAAGTGTGTGCGCGCTCCCGCAGAGTAGTGCTCCGGTGTGAGTCCCGGACAGAGGCAGGATCATGTCCCCGCTGCTGCTGCTGCTGCTCGGCCTGCTCCTCCCGCTGCTGCCGCTGCTCCTGCTGGTGCTGCGCGGCAGGACGAGGTGAGTCCGCCCGCATCTCTGTCCGGCCCGGCTCGGCTCGGTTCTGATCTTTCGTGTCTGTGTTGATGAGAAAAGTTGTTGCACGCGGAGCTCCTGATTGGCTCTGAAACGTGGCGATGATTGTCGGTATTGTAACATTATTCATGAATGTTGTTTCGTGTTTGTTCTGTGGTTTTGACCCGCGTCACGTTCACTGCTGTCCGACTGCAGCGAAGCAAAGGGTGGGGCAGCCTGGGGTCACTGCGGGACGGAAGTGCTCGTTATCCCGTTACAGACTCACAGGATGGAAGTGTGTCGAGATTGATGCTGCCACAGGAAGTGGAAGAAGATCAACACGAAAGGAAACAAAGAGATGGAGGATGAGGTCACTGAGTGAGAGACCAGAGGTCAAAGTGGGAGAAGCTCCGACTCACGCAGACCTGGTGCATCACAGAGACGTCACAGAAGCTGAAGTTTGAGTCTTAGAGGCAGCTTCAGATAGATCGTGACCTACCCCAGCATCGCAGGCTGGTCAGCCGTGAATCTCCTCAACACCTCCTCAGGACAACTGCAGCTGAAGGAGAGGCTTCTGCTCCCCTCAGAGACTCTGGGGCTGATGTGCAGAAGGACGTCAGTCTGTCAGCACTGAGCTTTCGGGTATCGAGCTTCATCTCCATGATCCTCGGGTGACAGACTCATCGATAAGATGAACGAAGCAGATCGATGCTGCAGCAAATCAGTGAAAGTTAATGAACCACAGAAGAACTGCAAAACAATCAGCGGAGGTGGAGAAACCCGAGGGCTGCAAAACTGCTGCAGTGAGCGTGTGCAGAGGTGAGGACGCGTCAGAATTACCAGAGGGGCAAACCGTCATCACCCTGCAGAGGGGGGATCGGTCCAGGGTGGTCATCCCAGTTACTAATGGCAGGAACCGTGACATCACCCTCATCCTTCGCGCCGGGCGACTGCGGCGAGTTACGGCTGTTTGCCCTGTAGACGCCGATCACTGGTTAAAACCGGCGTAAGTCGACTCCTGGCGCTGGAGGGAAGGAGCGTACGGTGAGGTGCAGAAATGCAGCCGACCCCAGCTGACCCCAGCTGACCCCAGCTGACCCCAGATCAGCAGGTGAGACGGCTGCTTGTTCCAAAGATGAGGATGAAATGGGATGCATCCCGTCTCTGACGCAGCGTGACCGTCCCTCCTGTTCAACACGTCGTCCTGAGCAGGAGTGCATGGTCCTCAGCGCTGGTGCGAGGCGGACCATCAGGGCATCCTGCAGGACAGCAGCACGCCACTCACAGCCTTTATCACACATTTTGTGAACGGCTGGCTTCCCTTCGGCTTGTCCTCGGATGCTTTTGCAGGTGAGATATCTGAGCCATGTTTGGATGAATTTGGTCGGCACCGAATCACTTGAGGAGCATCTGATTGATGCGCCTGGTGTGAAGCTGAAACAGTGTGGGCTGTTTGAAGACGCCCTCGGCTCACTCGGTGTTTGAAGCGAGCGGCTAACCCTGATAATCACGACGCATCGACAGGTCAGCGGCGTCCTCCAGAAACTCTGAAGACAGATTTCTCTGCTTTCTTTCTTCTCGCAGCAGATTTGTGGTTGCACATCCTGTTTCCGAGCATCTCGAACGACTGTAAGGATTTAAACGCTCGGGCCTCAAACTCGGAGCGCTGCTGTTCCAGGACGGTGCCTCCTCAGACTGCACGCTCCATTCAGCTCTGTCCTGGATCCTTCTGCTGGATTCCCACAGTGGGAGCGCCGATGTCCATCTGCTGGGATGTTCCAAATATTTCTGTCTTGCATTCTTGAACTCTTTGTCCCCGTGGTCGTTCTCAGAGCGCCGATCGCCTCCACGTCTCGGTCTCTGACACACTCGGCGTCTCGCAGCGGACACTCGGTGTGTGGACCAACACACAGCGTGTCATTCCTCAGTTTCCACACTTTGCTGCTGCAGGTTCGTCTAAACTGAGCACATGAAACGGGACGATGTCTCTGAAATATCAGTGACCCAGCCGCGCGGTTTCACCTGGATGAGACGGACAGTGTGGTCACGTGGCACGGCGTGGGATAGAAAGGCACGCAGGCGTCTCTGGTTTGATTCAGATATCTGTTGTTTTAACCTGAAGCACTTGAGTTTACTTTGGTTTTAAATGTGCGATAGAAATAAAGTTGTTTTGTATTCAGAGGACGTAACGAGAGCAGATTAACCGATCGTGTCTGGCCCCAGTGAAAGGCTTCCTGTCTGTGTTTGAGGAGAACTGGGCCTCCAGGGTGACCTTTTGCTCCCAGGAGGAAGTTCCTCTCAGTGTGAGGCACAAAGACTGGAAGTGCAGGGGAACACCGAGCGAGAACCTCAGATTTGTTAAAGGGTGGACCGTTTCCAGCCGCTGCGCATGAATGCAGCGCAGCAATGACCCTGCTGCTCGCTCCTTTGTTGTTTTCTGGAGGCAGTGAGGCGCTCTGCAGCTCGGACCGGCAGGGCCGCGTTTCTTTGTTCCCCCGGAGTCACCAGTCCTCTCACGGCCCGCGGGAGTCATGCAGAGTCGTGGTTATGTTTAAAGATATCTCTTTGTGTGCGTCCTTTTTACCTGAAGTGACCGCGGTCAGTGAAGGTGATTAAGACAGATGTAACTGTAGTAATGAGTGAAGGAAGGCTTCAGGTTTGTGGACGTGGTGAAGGAGGACGCTGGGACTCCTGAAGGGAGCAGCTCGGAGAGAAAGGCCTCACTTTGTCGTCCTCCTGCATCGCTTTCAGAAATGCTGTGTTTGTGTTGCGCTTCTCTGGGGTCACGTTGTGTGTTTGTGAGTCCATCAGCAGTGTGAACACAGCATCACTGACTGACGACTGCTTTGAGGTTTGAGGCTGCAAATGCAGAGAGCTGAGTCTCTGTGTCCTCGTTAAGTCAGGTTTCATCCCTGTTTGCTGATTACGCTGAACATCGAGTCTTGTTGAGGCACGAACGTGTAAATGTGATGCTTGTTGTGAAACTCATAGTTTGTTTCTTGTTCAGTGTCAACATCAAACTGAAGCTTTCTGTCCAAACTTGCAGCTGGGTGGAGTGTTTCTGTCCTCGCCGCTCGTTTAGGGCTCGGATCAAAGACTCGGCTTAAACGCACTGTTGATGTCAGGAAGTCGAGCTCAGATTGTGACCGGGCCGGACGTGTTTTCGTGTTTCCTGAGAAACGCCTTCACGACACTCGGGCTTCCATTAATGGAGGAAGACAGAGGCAGGAGGCGTCTGTACCACGGCAGAGCTCTGGGTGAACATAGCTCAGGGTTACAGCGTTAATCCAGGGAACAGCGCACACATGGGCTGATGCAGCGTGTGAGGCTGCTTGCAGTAAAACAGTGACATAAATCAAACTGCACTGACTGATGTTTAAAGGCAAGTTTACATGTGAGCTGACGGCGTCCTGACACACTGAGAGGACGACATCAGTGTGCGATCAGCCCGAACAGCAGCGAGCCACAGAAAACAGGTCCTGAAGCTCGCAGCAGGCAGACGCCTGTTTAATAATCAGCAGGTGTGTTTTATAGGAGGGGGTGTTTTCTGCCCGAGGTTACTCTTTATTACAGTTTCACAATCTCAGGAACAAAGTTCAGATCAGATAAACTGTGTCACAGAGGTGAAATAATGTGGTTTCTCTTGTGTCGCTTGCAGACGAGAAGATGAGCCCCCGTTAATAAAAGGCTGGATTCCTTTCATTGGAAAAGCGCTGGAGTTTGGGAAAGATGCCCACAGATTTCTGACAGAACATAAGAGGAAGTTTGGAGATGTGTTCACGGTCCAGATAGCAGGTTGGTATTTCCAGCGTCCCTGCAGCCCCATTAAAGAGAGGCTGTCTGCACGTTAGCAGCACAAACTCGTTAGAACAGTCCAGAGCTGCACTTCAGTGATTCATCAACATCCTGTAAATACAGATTATTATACAGATTAATGTCATGCTCAAGGTTTCTACATAGTCAAACTTTATATTATTTATACTAATGTGTTTGTTCTGGGAATGATTCTGAGGAACTTATCAATAATGAATAAGACAGAATGAAGGTGAACGATGGGACGCAGACACAAGTAGAAAATGAAAAAGCAGAATAAATTCTTAGGATGGATATCAGACGTAGTCACAACCAAAGTAAAGATTATAACTGTCTCTGCAGACGTTTCCACTCATTCTGGTGTCGAGCTGTGAGGAAACAATCATAAAAATACACAAAATTATCTTTTCAGTGTATAACACGCACAGTTGGGTATTTTCATCATACAAATGTCAAAATAATGAAAACTTCAGGGCTTTGTTAGAGCTGTTAGAGTTAATGTTTAGAGCTCAAAGTAATCTATTACCAGTTGATATTTAAGATCCTTTGGACCACAGAGACGGGGGATTTTAAAGTGCTCGTGGTGAGAACACCTGGAACGGTCTGTGTTTGGGTTAAACTGTGTTTGGGTTAAACTGTGTTTGGGTTAAACTGTGTTTGGGTTAATCGGTGTATAAAGACGTGGTTTAATGCAGTGATGGGCCGAGGCAGCATGCTAATACAACATATCACTACACTCAGGAAGAAGCTGCATGACTGAGCTGAGCTAACTTCTTCCCTCTGCTTTCTGAGCAGCTGTTGTACTAGCAGACAGTATTCTCCTTCCTGTATATACAGGAAGGAGAATACTGTCTTGTGTATATGTACGCACATGCTCAGAGCGATCAGTCCTCCAGCTGTTTCTCTTCAGGACCACTGATCTTTCCAGCTGTTTTTTTTGCTGACCTTTTATCTTAAAGTCTGAGATTAAACACCTGATACGCCTCTTTTATAAATACAGGTAAATACATGACCTTCATCATGGATCCGTTACTGTATCCCACCATCATCAAGCAAGGCCGGCAGCTGGACTTCCACGAGTTCTCCAACAGGGTGGCGCCCTTCGCCTTCGGCTACCCCCCTGTCACCAGCGAGTTCCCCGGCCTGCAGGAGCAGATCACACGCGGCTTCATCCTCCTCCAAGGGGACAACCTCGCGCCCCTGACAGAGAGCATGATGGGTAACCTGATGCTGGTGTTTCGTCAGGACTACCTGGACCAGGAGAGCAGCTGGAAGACCGCCTACATGTACAAGTTCTGCAACTCGATCATGTTCGAGGCGACCTTTCTCACCATGTACGGCAAGCCGCCGTCCGCCAGCCGCCACAGCGGCATGAGCGTCCTGGAGACGGACTTCGTCAAGTTCGACAAGATGTTTCCGCTCCTCATCGCTCAGATCCCCATCTGGCTGCTGGGACGGACCAAGGCGATCCGCGAGAGGCTCATCAACTACTTCCTGCCGCACCAGATGTCTTGCTGGTCACATTCGTCAGAGTTCATCAGGATGCGATCCGAGATGTTTGAGCAGTACGACACGCTGAGGGATTACGACAAAGCAGGTAGATGATGAGCTGCTGTCCAACACGTTTCTGCTGTCCGACCTCGAGCGGCTCAGCTGTGGTCAGAGGTCAACACCCATCATGGGCGTGAACCTGTCATTTCCAGTTTTGGCTCCATGATGATGTTTATTTATGGTGGAGTTCATTTAAATTGGACCGACTCGGCTTTAAAGCTGTTGCAGAAGCGTAACGTCAGCCTGCTTTGTGTTTGCAGCTCCTGATGGATTTGCACCACAGGCAGCTCAACAGCCCACAATATTGACAATAACTGTTTTTCTGACCTGAGTTTAAACGTGAAGCTTTTTGTGGATGACGTTCTGCATCCTGCTGACTTTCAGCTCATCACTTCGCCATCCTGTGGGCGTCTCTGGGGAACACGGTTCCTGCTATTTTCTGGGTGGTGTATTACCTGGTGAGTCACCCCGAGGCGCTGCAGTTCGTCCGCCGGGAGCTCGAGGACGTCCTGAGACTCAGCGGAGGGGAATTCAGCAGAGATAAGGACGTGACGCTGACCCCAGCGCACCTGGAGAAGCTTCTCTACATGGGTACGTGCACACAGAGATTCTGCATTTGTACACAAACCTGAAGATCGTTGACCCGACTTTCTCCACAGAGAGCGCCATCGAGGAGAGCCTCCGCCTGTGCTCGGCCTCCATGAACATCCGGGTGGCTCAGGAGGACTTCAGTCTGCGTCTGGATGCCGAGCGCTCGGCGGCCGTCAGAAAGGGAGACATCATCGCCCTGTACCCTCAGGCTATGCACCTGGACCCCGAGATCTACGAGGACCCACAGGTACGCTGGACTCAGTGCAGCCGGTCAGAGCGGCACGCTCTGTTTTCCCTAACTACTTTTAAATCCTGGTAGCTCTGCAACCACGTGAGCTAGCGCAATAATGTTTTTTGCATATGAAACCGGAGGACTTGTACTTACATCTTATGCCATCAGCTTGTCCTCGGTCACAGTTTCCTTCCACATATAGTTTTGCAAAAACTGCATAAAAAGCACTTGCAGCAACAAAAACATAATATTCCAGAAACACGCTTTGCCGATCCGATCAGCTGTTCATAACACTTCCTACGTTGGATTAGACGTCAGCGCGAACTTTTGCATGTCCGCCATGACCTGCCCGAAACAGGAAGTGACGTCATTTTCGCGGAAATGTAGTTTTTTACCATCAGAGCCTCATGAGCCTATACTGGTGTTTTTAAAAGTTATGTTTGACTTTATGACTTTCTGTGTGGTTTCTGGGATGCTTAGGACTCATATTGCACTGCTGGAAATAGTTTATTTTGATGCAGATGCTGCTTTTTTGCAAATTTGCATTATAATATTTATTTTCGTTTTTCCTGCAGTGTATAAAAATTGGTGTATTTCAAAAATAAAACTATGAAGACACTCAAAATAAATTTCCTGTGGTGGGAAACTATTTTGTGCAACTTTTTTGTTTTTACAGTTTTGAGGGATAAGCCTCTTAAATTTCTCTAACTAGAAATATATGTTAAAAAAACAAAAACGATTTTCAATTTTTTTGTAGTTTATTGCACTTTTTTGCAATTTATGTAATTACTATGCACTTAATGCAGACATATTATTAAAATTTGGGCTATAATGGTTGTATTGATGTATAGCAACTTGAAATGCTCCCAAAAATGGCTCCACAGCATGTAAACATATAATATAAGCTCTGGCGGACTTGGTTCTATGGTAGGTCTTAAAGGGTTAAGTCAGTGGTTTCTTCCTCTCAGGGCTTATAGCCGAAGCTGTAACTTTCATTTGAAGTGAAGGGACGCCACGTTTGACTGTTCGTCACGCTGTCGCTCTTCTCTCTCTGCCGTCAGACGTTCCGGTTCGACCGCTACGTGCAGAACGGCCAGAAGAAGACCAACTTCTACAAGCACGGCCAGAAGCTCAAGCATTACCTCATGCCTTTCGGCTCAGGCGCCACCAAGTGTCCCGGACGTTTCTTCGCGATCAATGAGATCAAACAGTTCCTGTCCGTGATCCTGCTTTACTTGGACCTGGAGTTGGAGGAGGGCCAGAGCAAAGCCACCTTGGACCTCAGCAGAGCCGGCCTGGGAGTCATGCTGCCAGCTAAAGATGTCCGCTTCCGCTACAGGCTGCGGCCTGTGTAACGGGGACCCCCCAGCAGGTGAGGCTCCTCTGCACGGGCTTATCCAACCTGGTGTTCGTAGAATTCTCGATCACGTTCTGCTCAGATTTTTCTAATTTCTGCTTCGTTTTCAGTCGTCCTGGTTCCTGTGAGCGTCGCCCTCACGGCGTGCACAGCCTGGACGTGCTGCACGTGAGCGGCTGTGGAGACGTTGGACAGGTTGAAGCTTCCAGCCTGATTTTTTGCCTTAAAGCTTCGTCAGTTTTAAAAGAAGACCGAAAGTAATTACTACGTATTTTTGCACCTTCGTTATTGTTTTCTGTGCCTCGGGTCTGATGACTGTTTGCCAGTATGTACCTTCATATAGCACCGAGGTGTAAATGCTGTATGAGCCAGGAGCTTCAGGCAAACAGTGGTGCATTTGCTTTCATATTAACACTCTCAAAGTTAAAGGAACAGTCCACACTTTTAGTAAGTCCGGCCGCGGTTAGCTTAGCTTTGCGTAAACACACATCCAGAGCGTACTGTAGCGTCGGCTGTTAACATGTTAGATTGAGGATTTCTACAATGGTGGACTTGGACAAAATACTGTTAATTTCACTCTCTGCAGTGTTTACACACACACACACACACACAGGACTCTGTTCTGCTTCTTTGCCCCAGCTTTGTTTACTCTTTCCCACCCAGGCTTCTAGGCTTCTGATTGGCCAACATTTCTACACGGTTAGGAATATATCGCCACCTGTTGCTTTGACATGTTCCCAGCAGCGTTTTCCTTCATTTCTGCGTCTGTGGACGGGATTTTTTTTTATTTTTTTTTAAACAAGAACGGAAAATCTCCATTTCCAAAAACACCCGTGTACGTGTGGACGTGGCCTAAAGCTGTCAGCAGACTGAGAAGTAAACTTGTCAGATCAGGGCTGTCCGCCTCGAGGGCCGGTGTCCTGCAGGTTTTAGACGCGTCAGCTGATTTAAATGACGACCTCCTCACGTCTTGAAGGTCTCCAGAGGCCTGGTGATGAACTAATCATGTGATTCAGGTGAGCTGACCCAGAGATCTGCAGGACGCCGGCCCTCGAGGCCTGGAGTCGGACGCTGCTGTGTTAGCTGTCCTCGGTTTGTCCCACAGGGTGCAGCGAGTCGGTGCCACCTGCATGTGACAAGCTCAGCCATTAACGGCACGCTCGTAGTCAGAGCGGTGGAGTGGCGCTCTGAGGAGCGTGTAAAAACACCCGATGATAACCCTGCACCGGACTTCCTGGACAGTGAGGCTGTTCCTGTAGCGCCACCTAGTGTCACGCTGAGCACGTCAGCCTGCAGGTGATGTTTCCGATCTGTGATGTGAGTGCACAGTGAACCAGCTGACAGATTTAATGTGAAACTGTCCCACCTGTGGATGAACTGTGCCGCCTGCAGGGCGCCGTTAAAGGAGCGGTTCACCTCAAAATCAGGTGTGTTGTAGGTCTGCCTGCTCTTCCCTCAGGAGAGGGATGCACCGAGCTTTTAACAAGTGTTTCATTCAGGAACTATTTTCTTTGCACTAATTACTCTAAAATGTGTTGATTTGGGGGTGAGCCGTCCCTTTACTGCAGCCTGTGGACGACTTTGTGCCAGTGTGCAGAGGGCCTGATGCTCCACAGTGATGCCCGTACCCGTGTATTTGGATGTATTTCAGGTGATTTTATTATTAAAATAAATGTAACATGCGGTGGAGCGTTATGTAACCTGAGCAGCTTCTCTCTGCTAGACTCACGTCTTTCTTTGGCCGTGAAGATCTAAGCAGACAGATGTAATCAGGGTGATGATCACAGCTCAGGAAATTTATTTAGCGGTTACGCCGAGTGCCAGGAGACGCACACCATCGAACACTAATTACAGCAGTGGTTCCCAAACTTTTTTTGCTGGCCCCCCTTTGTTTTACAAGAAAGATGTTTGCGCCCCCCCCCCCCCCCCCCCCGTGCCTGCACACGCACAAACATGTCCTCCAACCACACACACATATTTTACTTCATTGCGTTCATTTCACACCTCAAACATTTAGTAAACAATTAAGCAAATACAAGTAATCTGCAATAAATTACAGGCAGTAATAAAATAAACTACTAACTCTGTTACGCTGCGTCCGCACCTACACGGGTATTTTTGAACACGCAGCTGTTTCGTCCACGTAAACGGCGTTTCCAATCAAAACGGAGATTTTTTTTAAACTCCTTTTTTGCGTTTCCGTGTGGACGAGGAATACAGAGTTCGTCAGGCAACGTCAAAGGTATGTGCCTTCTTCACGTCACGCTGTGGCCACGTTATTGTTCACAGGAGATGAATTGCAGAATGATCGAGACAAAATACTGTTAATCTGACTGTCTGCAGGTTTTACACGCAGTTACTGTCCCTCCGTTTACAAAGGCAGAGGCGTCACGGTGTAGTTGTTGTTTCCTGTGTAATAATATTCAACATTGATATCAATACATTTTTCAAAAAAAAAAAAAGTCTCTCTGTGCAAAATGGGTTTAAAAACATAAACAGCTGTGGGATCCTGTTTGTCCGTGATTTGAACAGCCCAGCGCTGCTCCCAACACAGGGAAACCAATCCTGCAGGGAGACCTACCTCTGCACCTGTGCAGGTGAAGCCAAAGGGAAGATTTGCTTCACCATATTTTCTAGTCTTTGGCTGAAGTTGGTTTGGAAACATGTTCAGCGATGCTTCATCTCCTGCTTTGCAGCTTCCTGCGTCTCAGTACGTCTGCAGACTCATCATCCACTCATGGCTGCACACAGCGCCCACTGGACCTTCTTTTATTTACAGTCTATAGTTGCTGTTCAAAGTCTTCCTCTTCTTTTATTTGTGACGTGTGCAAAGTTCATATTACTGCGTAAAACCCAAACAATAACCTCCAAACACTGAAATACAACTGCTGACGTTCTGACAAACCATCCTACTTTGGCAAAACGTCCTACCGTAAGTAGTTTATGCACATTTCTGCTGTCACAGAGTAACTCCAGCACCAATTTAAGGAGGTATGACGGTTTGCCACTTAACTTTGCCCATCAGAGTATGTGTGTAGCTGTTATTAACAAAGGTAGGATGATTTGCCACTGAATTTCGTGTTGTGCGCATGCGCAGAAACAACAGGTAGGATGGATTCCCAGAACACCGGACGTTCAGTCTGCGAGAAGTGGCGGAAGTAGACAAAATAAAGTCGCTTTCCACGTGTGTCTGAGCAGGAAGTGTGTGAGCTGTGGCAGCAACAATGGCTTCAGTTCAGTATCTGAGAGAGTTTATCAACGAGCGACTAACTGCTGCTGCTGAACAAATATTCTTGGAGTTTGAAAAAACGATCGTCCAGTACGAGGAAGAGATCGACCGTCAGCGCAGACTGCTGGATATCACCTGGAAACCCGAAATCAAGCTGCACAGGACAGGTGAGTGTCCCTCTGAGGATCCTGATCACAGCTCTGCGGGACGTTTAACCAAACTTTTGTTTAAAGTGTGACGAAGTAGTGCAGTGACGTCATAAACTCGTGTTTTATTCACGTCGTGTTTAACACTTTTCACTAGTTGTGAAACATGAGCTCGTTTTGATGGCAGCAGCAGCTCTTAAGAAGTCGGCACAGCCGATCATGTGACCTGTCAGCAGCTCGGTCACATGATCGGCTATAAAAGAGGGAGGGGGGGTCAGAGAGGCTGAGCGTCACCCACGTGCACAAACAGCATCTGCGTGTTTGCTGTTGTGCACGCGGTCTCCCGTCACCTTCATGCAGGTGTTTGAAACCTTGAAGCTCCTTCAGACCTTTGACCCTGTGACTTTGTGCCGAGCAGAGCTCTGGTTGGCAGAAATGTGCTGAACGCTCCTGGTTTAGCTCACGTGGAGCTCAAACACAGACGAGTCTCGATTTCTTGCCTCTCACCTCTAACCAGTCTCTCAGATGGCCCCGCCCTCCCTAATTCTGGTTCTCCTGGAAGTAACTTCCTGTTAAAAGGGGAGTTTTTCCTTCCCGCTCTCGCCAGGTGTTGTTGTTGTGGTCCCCGCTCTAATATTGTAGGCTGTCACTTATCACCTGACATTAACATATTCTCTAATGTTGCTGTACGAGTAAAGGTGGTGCTGTGGGAGGATCTTTAACAGTCGCTTGCAGGTTATACGTCTTCCTCCCTGTGTGGCGTCTCCTGAGGCAGGGGGCTCTTTTTGACTCGCCGCCCGCAGGTGCATCAGGTTAAGTCGTTTCCATGGTGAAAGTTTCCTGTTGATCGAGTATGAAAAAGTTTATCCACCGTTCTGAAACAACGTTGAGTTGAATGTCAGTCCAGGCGGTGCTGAAGTGCTGCACTCACCTGTGCAGGTGCTCTGTGCTCTTCAGCCATTCAGACCGGGGCCTCTGGCCTCCATGCTGCAGCGTGACAGCGTCAGCTGGAGGCGGCTGTGAAGTGGGAATCGTACCCAAACACATCACAGACAGACGGAGCCTTTCAAAATAAAGTGTCCGTTCAAAGACCTGGATCGTATTTTCTGTGTATGCTTTTATTATGAAATATGACAGAAGGGAGGATGTTGGTGTGGCGTTTAGTTTCCCCGTGTTTGGATCATCGTCAGCGCCGAAGAACAAACTGAGACCAGCCCACAGAAACAGTGTCAGCTTCTGAAACGATTCTTCAGACTGCAGCTTCACAGGCACTTGAAGCCAAACGCAACTGAAGCTTTGGCCAGCAGGGGGCAGAGTCTCACCTGTGTCTGTGCTGCTGCTGCACTGTCTCATGTTTCTGTATTTCTTTTGAGAAAGAAAATAAAACGGGGGAAATGTGCGCTGGCTTCCCAGCATGCATCAGGAAGCTGCAGCATTTGGTTTTGCTGGGAGACGTGACACTAAGCCTGTAAAGACGGGTTCACAATAATCTCAGTGCGCTCATGAACACTCTTCTCCATCTCAGAGGAGACCACAGCTCGCAATTCAGAGATGTTCCTGTTTCTTTGATTTAAGGAACGCGAGGTTTTATATGTGAGTCCCAGGAGGACTCAAATACAAGGCAAGGTTACAGCAATGGTCTTTGCAGACTGATACCTGCTAAAGGATGTAAAAGGAGAATAACAGTGGACCCAGGCTGTGACCCTGAGGGACGCCACAGGTCAAACAATCAGGGCAGGAGGAGGAGCTGCTCGTGCTGAGCCAGAAACAGCAGCCGAACCCTGTTCAGTAAAACATTATAACGTACGGTATCAAAGGCAGCGCTGAGGTCCAGCAGCACGAGTACAGAGCAGCTTCCTGCATCAGACTTCAGTGCAGCTTCTGACGAGCAGACGATCAGAAATCTGTGGTGTTCATGAGAAAGATCTGAAGAGATTTGTAACAACTTTTTCTAACAGTTTGCATATAAATGGTAATTTTGAAACAGGTCTGTACTCGCTGGGAGGATCAACATGAGGTTTTTAAGTAATGGGATTACCTCAGCATGCTTAAAGTAAGATGGGACACGAGCGTGCCTCAGCGAGCTGTCAATGATAGACAGTAATGGAGATCTCTAAGCAGGCGCTCTTTATATGAAACATTAGGCTAACAAAGAGATTTGGTGCGATTGGACAGAACGAGGTAAATGACTCTTGATCTTAAGTCACCTTCACTTTATTTATTTACAGGTTAAACATGTTTAAGGGTTTTGCTGTGTTCCTCTCTCCCTCCAGACGTCCCACAGCAGCAGGTCTGTAAACAGGAGAGGAGCTCCAGTGTGGAGCAGGAGGAACCAGAAGCTCCACAGATTAAAGAGGAACAGGAGGAACTGTGCAGCAGTCAGGAGGGAGAGCAGCTGGGACTGAAGGAGGAGACGGATACCTTCATGGTGACTGCTGCTGAGGAAGGAGAGCACAGTGAACCAGGAGGAGACGAGGAGCAGCTCCTCTGTCACAGCTCTGCTGGAGCTGAGAGCCAGGATCAGGAAGGAGGTCAGAGTGAAGCATCAGGATCAGAAATCCATGCAAAGACAAAGAATTCTGCCAACACATCCGTAACCTCAGAGCAGGCTGCAGTTAAAAAGACTGTGACCTGTGACATTTGTGGGAAGACCTTCAAGTTTAAGTCTCACATGGAGCAGCACTACCGGGTCCACACGACTCAGAAGCCGTACGTTTGTCAGACATGCGGGAAATGTTTCATTCAGAGCGGCGTTTTATCCGTGCACATGAGAACACACACGGGGGAGAAGCCATATTCCTGCGAGCGCTGCGGGAAACGTTTCAGACACAAGTGTTCCTTCGTCGCCCACATGAGGAGCCACACGGGCGAGAAGCCGTACCCCTGCAACGTTTGCGGGAAGAGATTTGCTGAGTCGTCCTCACTGAAGAAACACACGGTCATCCACACGGCAGAGAAGTCGTTTCTTTGTGAAGAGTGTGGGAAAAGTTTCAGTGGAAGTAGAATTTTGAAAGTCCACCTGAAAACTCACAGGAAGTCTGAAGCTTCAGCTCTGGCCACAGGAGCCAGGTGACAGATCAGAAACATCGACGATGGAGCTGCAGATTTCCTTTTGATGAGAGAAGGTCAAAGGTCTTTAGTCTTCTTCTCTAGGAGAAGAGAGACTGTTACCTGGATGGATAAAGGATTGCTGTTGGCAGGTGAACTGTGTCACCAAACGCTGGATTTCAGAGCTGTGACGCCGCTCGCTGTTCAGCTGCTGCCAGAATGATTTTATTTTCTCAACTAAATAAAATAAATGTTGTAATTTGATCCACACAAACCATTAAAACCTCTTCATCACTAATAAGCAGTGTGGGCCTTGTTTTCAGGTAAAGCATGTTAATAACATCTGATGTGATTCGCCGTCCTCAGTTCGACCCCCTCCTCTTAAAGCTTACAGCTTTCAGCTTTAAAATCACGGGTTCGTCCATCGCCAGCCTCTCAGCTGAGCAGGCGAGGTCTCACTGAGCGCGTGTGGACTGACGCAGCTTTGCTGTCATCGTGCACGCTGCGCTCAAACGAGCCTCGTGGCTGAAAGTAAAGGTCTGGATGTGGAAAACTCGTTTCCAGATGTTCGCTGATTGAAGCGATGAAGAGCGAACTGTGGCTCGGCTCAGTTTCTGTCCTCACCTGCCAGGTTTGGACTGACGTGTGTGGTCGTCGATGCTGCCACGTTGCAGCTGCTCACTCTGTGATTCCACACGACAGGTATCCCCGCCTCTGTTATCGGCAAACACGCGGTGATGTCACGTGTGTGATGTCACAGCTGATGCTTCAGAGCTCTGATGTGCAGCTGCACAAGCTCAGCACAGGTGACTGATTTCCTGCATATCTGCTCTCACATGAAGCTCTGATGGGTTAGGCCCTCTGTTTTACAAGAAAAATGTTGCCCCCCCCTCCCAAAAAACAAAACAAAAAACACATCCTCCAACCACACACGCCCATATTTTGCTCCATTGCGTTTATTTCACACCTCAAACATTTAGTAAACAATTAAACAAATACAAGTAAACAGCAATAAATTACAGGTAATAAAATAAACTACTAACTCTCTTACGCTGCCGCACCTACACCGGTATTTGTGAAGACGCAGCTGTTTCGTCCACGTAAACAACGTTTCCAATCACCGAAAACTGAGATTTTTTTTAAACTCCTTTTTTGCGTTTACGTGACGAGGAATACAGAGTTGGTCACAAACCTTTGACGTTGGTCACACAGCGTCAAAGGTTTGTGCCTTTTTCACGTCACGCTGTGGCCACGTTATTGTTTACATGAGATGAATTGCAGAATTGCAGATAGAGACAAAATACTGTTAATCTGACTGTCTGCAGGTTTTACACACAGTTACTGTCCCTCTGTTTACAAAGGCAGAGGCGTCACGCTGTGATTATTTTACATGTAGTTGTTTTTTTCCTGTGTAATAATGTTCAACATTGCATCAATACATTTTTCAAAAAATGCAAAATGTGTTCAAAAACATAAACAGCTGTTGGATCCTGTTTGTCTGTGATTTGAACCGGGGAACAAATCGTGTCAGGATCAGCCTGATGTTATTTGTATCCTGCTGTAACTTTACTGTATAATGTATAGTATAGTATGTATATCTCCAAAATGTCAGGAGTAGTGAGATATTGACAGATTGTCAATATCTCACTACTAGAGTCATTACAACAAGTGTTTGTGCACTACAAATCAAGAATGTGGGATCCTGTTTGTCCGTGATTTAAACAGCCCAGCGCTGCTCCCAACACAGGGAAACCAATCCTGCAGGGAGACCTACCTCTGCACCTGTGCAGGTGAAGCCAAAGGGAAGATTTGCTTCACCATATTTTCTAGTCTTTGTCTCAGAATGAAGTTGGTTTGGAAACATATTCAGCGATGCTTCATCTCCTGCTTTGCGTTTGTGTGGGCGCCCCGTGCTAGCAGTGTCCAAGCGTTTTGTTTCTTTCCCCCCCCTTTTCATACCGTGCCCCCTAGGGGGCGGGCCCCACACTTTGGGAAGCTCTGGGTTAGGCTAACAGAGAACAATAATTGTGGTTCTTCTTATGTAAAACTGATTATCTGTGAACGAACAGACTCCAGAACAGCTTTTACAACAGCCCTCATCAACGCTCACAGCTGAGCTGATTGGCTCCCTCCCTGGACTTTTTTGGGGCAATAACAATAATAATAAACATGCACTCATTCTTTTATTTATTTCCTTTTTTGCGCTTACCTTTCTGACACTTCAAGTTACAGTGTTGTGTTTAGTTGTGCGTAGCGCCGACATGCGACAGTTTGAAGTTGTGCTTGGTGTGACCGTGCAATGACAATAAAGACTTGTATTATGTTAACAGGCTTTTGGGTTTTGTTTAACCCAGAGAAAGCTGGCTCTCTGCAGCCCTGAGACCAAAGCTGACAGCAGGCGTCTGCAGCCTCGGCCTGATGGGAACCTGCTGGCCTGCTTTGGTTGTTCTGACAGAACATTTCCAGCGATGATGTTTGCTGTTTTGTTAAACTGTCCTGCTCGTCCCCCTCGTGTCCGCTCAGACAGACCACATGTTTGAGCGAGAGTAAACAGTGAAGGATCCGCGTGCACGATCCCTGCTTCTGCTCCAGGAAGCAGCTGTGATTAACATTTATGTTGCTGCAATCGCAGTGATTTAGTTTGGTCACACATCTTGTTGGAGATGAAGTGAAGCTTAGGTTGATGACTTTAGGACCAGCTGTGGGTCATCGTGGGCTGCTGAACGCGTCCGGATCTGTTCGCACGACGAACACCGTCACTGAATGTCGTCAGGCAACTTTGTAAATCCACAACAGGATCTGAATCACCGCGAATCACACACAGATGAACAGTGCTGTCTGTTTCAAAGTTCCTCTCAGCTGTTGTCTCGCCACAGCAGACGGAGCCACAGACACCCCCGTCTGTCCAGCCTTGTGACCTCTGACCCACGGTTCACAGGCGCTTTGCCGCAGAGCCACAGCTGAGAGCTGGATTTCAAGATCCAGATCAAAGAAGCAGCTTCATCTATGACAGAAACGCTGAAGTCGCCCATTTCTTGGCTCCACTGGGTTAAAATAGATGCTCTGCTCTGTATGAGCCGGTTGCCATGGTGAACGCTCAGCATGGGTCCTAGCAGGAGGCGAGGAAGAAGCTGCAGCTCAGGAGTTATTCACTGACTCTGCTTTCACACCAGCACGTGTGTTTATTGAGCATTTCCATCAGTTTGCATCGCGCTGACTCGAGGCTGCAGGCGCTCTGTGAACGACGACTCTGGGGTCGCTCTCCTCCGTGACTCTCAGTTCACTGTTTGGATTAAAGTTACAATAAAGTATCATTAAACCTGAACTCCCCAACATGAATCTGCCGTTAAAGGTCAACGTGGCGTGCTCGACCCGTATGAGGCCAGAGGCCTGTGACCGTTCTGTGCTTCCTGAGTTCTGTACGTTCAGGTGCTGTGGCTGGTCTCCGGTCGGCCTCTGTGCACGTGTCAATGAAGGAAAACAAGCAAAGAGTCTCAATGATGTCAAAGCTTTCCTCCAAGGAGTTTGTACTCCAGATCAGGCTGTCAGTCGCAGTTTCTCGCTCCGTGAACCTGATAAACTCCTCCTCCTCCTCCTCTGCAGCTTCTCAGCTTTCTGTGGGCACCAAACTGCACTTTTTCTTCTGCCTGTCTGAAGGTAATCCTCAAATAAAACAAAGACTGCTGTTCATGACTCGGCACACAACATGTTCATGTTCTGTAATTTCACAACATTTACAGTTCTCGTGAGTTATGAGGAGGCGAGGAGAGGTTGGTGCTCTGTAACCCAGCCTGACGATGCCGTCCTCTGCACTAAACACTCGTTAGTGAGTACAGCAGGATCATCTTCCCCTTTCATCACCCTGCTGTTCCTACACTGTAAGCTTTTAGACACCTTAAATAAGAGAAGATAAACCTTTATCAGGGAAATTTGCTTGAACATGAAACAAAGTGGACGATACAAAGATAAGAGCGGCAAAAATTAAGAAAAACAGTAGAATTGAATAGAATTTAATGTCAGTTGTTGTATCGGAAACATTGTAGCAATACTGTACATAAGAGAGACGAGAGGCGACCATTGTGTGATGTTATCTGTAAATCAGCTTCAGGAGAGTTAAAAGAAACTGTTGGATCTGTTTGTAGAGCTGCTGGTTTCCCAGCCGAGCATTCACATTCACAGCAAGTGTCATGAAATTCTTGTGATGTTGGGAAGAAGGAATGTCCAGATGTAGAAGCAGGAAGCGGAGCGAGGCGGCACACATTCGCTCATTATTAAAGTAGAAATCACGACTTGTTCTGTGTGTCAGATTCTCAGCACAGCTGCTCCAGGCTTGCTGATCATTTATTATTATTATTATTATTTATTATTATTTATTTATTTATTATTATTATTATTATTATTATTATTATTATTATTTATTATTTATTATTATTTATTTATTTATTATTATTATTATTATTATTATTATTATTATTATTTATTATTTATTATTATTTATTTATTTATTATTATTATTATTATTATTATTATTATTATTATTATTTATTATTTATTATTATTTATTTATTTATTATTATTATTATTATTATTATTATTATTATTATTTATTATTTATTATTATTTATTTATTTATTATTATTATTATTATTATTATTATTATTATTATTATTATTTATTATTATTTATTTATTTATTATTATTATTATTATTATTATTATTATTATTATTATTATTATTATTATTTATTATTTATTATTATCGACTGAATGCTTCATTTTCAGCTTCTCTGATTTTGGTCAACAGTCCTCGACAGTGATCAGATTTCTGTTCTAACAGCAGCTCTGTACTGCACACGCACAAATGTGCAAATATGAGTAAAGCTCCACGTTGTGAGAGGCAGGTTGATCTCAGTGTGTTATAGGAGGCACGAGTGCTGAGTGTGTTCACACAGACGAGCCCACTGCGGGCTGCTGGAGGGCCCGATCACCTGTGATGACCTCGGTCCTCTCCTGGTGATGCAGGTAGCTGCGCTCACTGGGACTGGAAGAGGAGGAGGCGGTCTTGTGATTCATATTTGGACTGGAATGAAGTTGAACCTGATAGCTTCTTTCTGCTGCCTGCTCTTAAACACAGCAGCTGGTTTCTGTCCGCTGCTGTCGTGTCTTGCAGACGTGCGACGGACTGGCGCGAGTTTGGGTTCGGATCAGAACTCGCCTTTAATCTGCAGAGAAGAAGAGAAACTCTTGGCTGTCTCTCAGAATTAAGATGCCTCAACTGGACAGAGAAAAGTTCTGCTCGATCTGTCTGGATCTGCTGAAGGATCCGGTGACTCTTCCCTGCGGGCACAGCTGCTCCATGCTCTGCATTAACAACCATTAGGATGGAGAGGATGTCGCCCGTGTCGCCCGTATCAAGAACCGCTACTGGCTCCACGAATGTATTAGACCAGCATCCAGTCCGTGTTTATGACACAGCGTTCCTGTCATGATCCGTCTGCCACCGTGCACTTTGATGTTTTATTATTGTTGTTACACATGAGCGTAAAATTCAGTTTTACAAAAAATCAGATTATTATTTGATTAAAGCGGTTAAGTGACGTGACGGAGCTGCTGGCTCAACTATAGGTGTAAAAACATGAAGTCACGTGTTTGTGTTTCCTTGATTTAACACGTTTTGACAGAATCTTACAGGATCCGAGTTTCTCCTTTTTATGGCAGGTAGTCTGATATTGTTTGAGCACTTCACTGGTTTATTAAAGCGTCTGTATCTTATTGTTTGGTGGCGCTACTTATTTCTTCGTGTTTGTGGAGATTTATGCTTGTGTTGTAGCGCCCTCTAGAGGACACTGGGCGCACATAAACCCTGGTAAAGCCTTCGGGTCACGTGTTGGTCTGTTTGTTACATTATTCCACTCGTGATATTTTTGTACCTCCATGCTGAAGATGTTGGATCAGAGCAGCGTCTCCTTAAACTGCAGACAGACCACAAACCCTTTGTGGGCGTAAATTCATATGATCGCGTGTTTCTGAGAATTCACAGCAGTGTTTGCAGTAATTATTGGTTACAAAGTAGCCCGCAGCCCTTATGATCTATAGATGAGTTATATGAGTTTTATTTGCACTCAGCTGAAGCAGACTTATATAAACTAGGTAACATTTATTCACAGAGAGGTCGTAGGTCAGCTGCAGCACTAAACAGGCCGAATGTTAACAGAAGCTGTGATTGTAAAGAAGCTAAGCAGACTTTGGTTTTGCAGCCCTCAGGACTGCCACAACTCCATGACTGAGCACCTGTGTGCACAGAGTTTTAAAGATCACGTGCCTTACATCGTTTACAGGAGCTGCAGCGTTATTTCAGTGTGGTACAGAGTGGACGCAGCAAGAAGGAGCTGCCCGCTGATGTCACTGCATCGCATGTGGGGCAGGAAGTGTGGTCCATCAGAGCTGAGAAGCCATTCTCCTCACTCGCGCAGGAGATGGTCGATGCCCCCGCAGTCAGGAGTGCCCGAGTGCTCCGGCTGCAAAATGTCAACACATCAAAACTCTTAGAATGTGTTGCATATGTGAAGATGCTGCTCTTCTCTGTGTCAGCCTGCTGAATGACCACAGCATCGCGCTCTGCCTCCATACAAACCTTCAGTAGAAGATATTATGAGTGCACTCTGACGCTGTGCTGCCATCTCTACACACGACAGCTTGTTGCCACGCTCTGCTGCTCTTTGTGCCCTGAGTGAAGCTAACTCAAACCTGTTTGTGTCTACGTGGATTTATTTCACATTTCCATAACAGGACATGCTTTAATCATCATCATATCTCATTAACTTTGGCACAGAGAGGTGTGCGTTTGCATTTTCAAATCTAGACGTTATGTTTTGAACTTTTTCCACCAATGAAGACTCTGAGCACGCCACAAACACATTTAATTCCTCATTTATTTTAGACCTACATCAAACAATAAAATATTATAAAGCCGTGTGTTAGTATTCATTCACATCAGACTCTTTGGTGTTGAGTATGTGAATGATCAGTAGTAGAATGGATATGATTCATTATGGATAAAAACCTGAATGAGGCCTTTTCTTTCCATTTTCTCTCCTTTATTATTTATAACACGCTGTTTATGTATTTATGGCTCAGTTTGGTACATTTAAATAGGTTTTAGGAAGAAAGAAGGACGTTTATTCCAAGCGGAACAAAGTATTTGAACATCCTGCTCCTGCCGGAACTTCAGAGCGGGACATCCGGTGGAAGTAAACAATGAAAAGGCGGCAGTATGGTTGTTCCAGCGTGAACTTTTGGAGGCTTTGTGCTGTGTGTGAGCTGTGGCAGCAACAATGCCTTCAGTTCAGTATCTGAGAGAGTTTATCAACGAGCGACTAACTGCTGCTGCTGAACAAATATTCTTGGAGTTTGAAAAAACGATCGTCCAGTACGAGGAAGAGATCGACCGTCAGCGCAGACTGCTGGATATCACCTGGAAACCCGAAATCAAGCTGCACAGGACAGGTGAGTGTCCCTCTGAGGGAGGATCCTGATCACAGCTCTGCGGGACGTTAAGTCTGCGCACAGACGCGCGTGCACCGAACAAAAGGTCTCGTGCGTGCTGCGCGGTCTGGGCTCTCTGGAAGGTCGCCAACAGCTCAGCCACGTGATCAAATATCAGCTGATCGATTTGCAGCGTACACACGTGGTAAACTGTCGCGATCGACTCCGGACGTGGCCCCTGACGTCACACTGGGTCTGTTTGATGAGCCCGTCTCCTTTCCCTGACCTGGAGCGCGAGGGCAAACTACGTCACCACCATGTTGTCTCTGTTTGTGAAAATAAACCCGGGCTTCATTAAAGCGTGGGTGAGGACACGCCCCGTGGGCTCTCAGGCAGCAGGGATTTAAAAAAGCTCTCTACCGGCTTACCTGAGCACACCTGCTCGGTCCGCCTCACACCACCTCCACCTGTTTTATAGGCGTGGGTCAGCTCCAACCAGGCGCAGATGCGTGTTGATCCTTAACTGTGGGCCTGTCAGGAAAGAAAAACCCAGAGTTATGAAGGTCGTGTAACCGTACAGCACCACCACGCCATGAGCTCGCTCTGACAGCAAACCGTGGTGCAGTCAGCTGTGCCTCTCAGAGCTCTGTGTTATCACTCAGCTCTGCCTCCACCTGAGGCTCAGTCCTCAGGTGGAGGCAGATTATCAGCAGAGTTCTCCCTGATGGCACAAACGTCCTCTCAGACAGAAACACAACCTGCGTGCTGCTGTTTGAGCTGCACGGCTGTCGGCTGCTTATTATTAGTGATGGGCAGATGAAGCTTCATGAAGCACTGAAGCTTTTCATCCAATTGGTTCACCCCAGCACAAAGTGTCTTGAAGCTTCATTTGCTCTAGTAGGACACCTACTGGACGTAAAAATATTAGTTGGCATGAATTTGAAGAGTGTGGCCTTTTGCACACAGCCTGTAAATGTCAACAACAAAAGGAGTGTGTAAAACATGTATATTGTAGTGATGCAGTATACTGTGTATATTTTTACTGGCAGTATGGAAAATGATCATTTGGAAATGCTTAAAATGGAAATGATCATTTACTGTGAGGTGTGGTTGGGGTGTGGACAGTGGTTGTGCTTTTGTAACATTGAGGTATGGACAGCTACACACTGAGGCCTCAGTCCTGCCTGTTCACATTTTATTCTGTAAAAACTAAATTTTCACTGCTTTTATGGCCTTTTTAGTGAGGAGAACATAGCTAGGATTTAATGATTTAACAAATCTTTTAAATCCTTTGTCCTCCACAATGCTAAATGGCTGGGAGTCCTCAATCACCATGCTAACCAGGTCTTCATCTATTTGAGATTGTTCTCCTGAGGAAAGACAACAAAAACAAAGCACAAATATAAATATCACACACGTCACTTATTGCATTGTATAATATTGTGATATCATTTAGTAACATTACTGCATGCTATATCATCATGGCATTTGATGGCTCACCTGGTCTTGCTCCACAATCGGTGTTTCCCTTATTCTCATGCAAAGCTCTGTAGTGCCTCAGCATGGATGAGGTGTTGTTGTTATATCCCAGCTCCCTGGCACATAGCAAACACTTCACCTTGTACAAAAGTAAAGACAGCTTAACATAAATTGTATTGCACCATCATTATTATGAAAATACATCTTCTGTAGAAATTTACATGCCTTGTTGGGAGGAATCAAATCAAAATGTTCCCACACAGGGGAGGACATCCTCCTCTTCTTAGCTGGCTCCATTCTCTCCTGACTTTCTCTCCTCACTCTCATAAACCTCCAAACTGTCTCCAAACTCTCACTAACCGCAACTCTCCATCAAACACCCACATTTTTGAATGAAGTCTGAGGGGTTTATATCGATGTCATATCTCGCGGCAAAGTTCGAACCACTTCATGAACCAGTCACGTGGTACAGCCGGGCAGCGAGGCTTCGGACGTCATCATTTTCAGCTCCTCCCATAAATGAAGCAAGCCTCGATACGCGCTTCGCGGAAACGCCCCCTCAATTACTCGACACACGCTTCGAAGCCTCGATACAGAACGTCACATCACTACTTATTATTACACGTTGTTGTTATTGTCACCATACGTAGCAGTTATTTAATCCTATTGTTTTTATCTGCTTTTTTATTTAAGTGTTTATTGAAGTTATGTATAAAATGAAATGCACATCGTTTAACGGCTTGCTTAGTTTTAAGACTCGTATAAGTACAGAGGAGCATTGTAGTCTAGGTGTGTGCACTCACTTCAGGTACTTCTCCTTCACACAGGTGTGAGGACAGAAAAACTACACATGTACAGATAAATGTAGTTTGTAACTACGTACATGCATGGTGACATTAGTACGTGTTACTATACAGAGTAAAAACATTTAAACATTTATTCCTTCAACGGTGACTATCAGCAATATCCAGTGAAGCCATGTCTCCTACTCTAAAGTCAATAAAGTTTAAAATAAAGTCTTTTCCATCTTATAAATCTGTAACGTTACATGAGTCCAGCTGGGTAATGTTGGTGGATCCTGTGTTTGCCATCTTTTGGTCAGCAACACACCAAATATTTATCTACACCCTGTGTGTCTGAGGGTGTGTGTCCTCTAGGGCTGCCACATAATTTTGATAGTCGACTAATCAGATCATCATCCATTGGACGTAAAACGTACAGCTTATTGCACCAGCAGCATCTGCTCTTATATAACTATCATTAGCTTACAGCTTTAAGTGTTTAAGGTATGTGCTAACTAAAAATAAAGACAAGATGATAGTTTATTACATTTTAATGAAATTTGCAGATTGTTTTGGTGAAGTTTAATAAACTCCTTGCTATCTAAAATATAACAGGACACCGGAGTAAATTCTGGAGCATCTCACACTTCTGATAATCAGCTGTCTGCTTGACGTTTATTCAGCTGTGTAAAAACTATAACTTTAATCTCAGCCAAACCGATTTACTCAGGAACAAATAAAATACTGAAAAAAGCCAAACAATAACATTTTTAAGTTATCTAAGTGACTTATATATCATGTTTAACCTGAGTAGCGAAAGACGGCGGTGGGTTTGAAAACGATTAGCCGGGAGTCCGGTGTTCTCACGGCTCTAGTTAGCCTAGCCCTCGGCTAGCTATCGAGCTAGTGGGTAACAGACGTCTCCGAAAACGTCGGAGCGCTTTTGAAAATATGTGGTGTCTTGATAAACTGAGCAGATATTTGAGGTTTACACAGCTACATTCTCGCCTGAAAATATGTTAAACGTTTATTTTGTGACCCAGAAAGAATAATAAGAGTAATATTAAAACTAACTAGCTGCCGCCATTGTTGGAAACTGAGCTGGGCTGCGCTATGAATTCTGGGACACAGCTTCTTCTTCTTCGGGTTTAACGGCAGCTGGCATCCTTGTACATGCAGTGCTGCCATCTTCTGTTTCAGTCCGTTATTACACTCTTAAATCCTGCTACTTATTCCTGCGTCTTTTGGGATCTTACAAAGCTTCAAACGACGCGTCGACTATTAAATCAGTCGTCGACGATTTTGATCGTGATCGTGACTAGCCGATTAATCGTGTCAGGCCTAGTGTCCTACAAACATGGATTTGAAATCAAAGAGTAAATATGTGATAAAGATGTTTGTATCACTTTATGAACGTCTCTGCAGCAGTTCTTAATATTCTTACAGTCCCAACACACATGGTAGTGGTGCGCTGCCTCGTAGCCACAGTTGTTGTTGAAATCATGAAGACTTTTGTATATTTGTGAGATCACAGCTTTCTTAGTTTCTGACCTTTCAGCATTTAGAAAGAGTTGGATGAACGGCCTCGCTGCAGTGGTTTTTGGTCTTTAATGTTTCGAGTATAGAAGTTTCTTAGCTGGAGATGTCTGTAGTGGTCTCGATTTTCTAAATGAAATGTTTGCTTTAAAGTTTGGAAACTTCATCTTCCTTCACAACGCCACATATGGAGTCCTTTTTCTATCCAGTTTTTGAAACTAGCATCTATCTGATTCTGAATCATATGCACACATTTTGATATTTTGTACACTTCTCCAGCTTATTTTCTTTTATCACCATTTTACCCTGTAGAGTTGTGTCTGCCAGCACTGCCTGTACATGCATATTGTTGTTCCATATGATGGATCCCACCAGTGCATCATTGCTCAAGTCTAATATGTTTTTGAACGCGGTGGGCCCAGCCATTGTTCTCTTTTAATGTTTTAGAGCTCGTTTTATCCTGTTCAGTAAAATCTTTGTGATTAATCCTGAGTGGGAGGCTCTGAAACACTGAAACATACAGAAATCTTTTGCTGGTTTCTATTGTAGAGCTTATGCTCGGAGGTATGATCCTGCCTGGTTGTAATTTTGTTTTCCATTTCAGTGGGTCTGCTTGTTTGGGTTTTTAACATGGACATGGACCTCAGTTTACATCCTGTCGTTGGACCAATGTTTTTGAGTTCTTTACCTCAGGCAGGGACTGCTCGGGTGTTTTGAAGTATAAAAGTACATCATTGACATTTAACACCTGTGATTTTTCTGTTGCAGCAAAGAGACGAGGCACAGCCATGTCTCACTCACCTCTCCAATGTTAGACGTTGAGGTGACCATTAATCTTAAGCCTTGCAGCTGGAGTGTCATATAATGCCTTTACATTGGTTTTAATGAGCTGGTGATGAGCAGATTTCTGCAGTTCTCTGTATCAGCACTGCCAACTAACAGAGTCAAAAGCCTCTTCAAGGATCCCAGCCCGCTCTGTGTCGCTGTCTTGTATCCTCCTGGGTTTATGTTCATGTTGAACGCCAGCTTGATCTCCTTTTTTGTGCATTGATGTTTCTGTGCCAATCATTTATGTCTTTGTCTACAAAGTAGCATCTGTTCAGTCTCAGAGTGTATCTGAAGTTCATTTGATTTCTTGTTTTAGTGTATTCAGATTCCGGTTCAGTGCACGGCTGTTTTCCAGCTCTTTTTGGGAATCGTGCCGTTTTTCCTGCTAAACTTTCTTTTTCCTTGAGGCTGCTGCAGTCGTTTTATCTTTGAGGACACCTCTCCATTATCATTTTCTTTCATGTACTTTTGAATTTCATTGCTCATTTCTTTCCTGAGATTAGCATCATTAGGCTAATCTTAGGCTGGGCCTAAGTGTCCATGTTGTTTCTCTTTAGTTTCCCTCTAAGTCGACTACAATATTTATCAGGGCGCATTCGCTCAGGTTCCGACGTCCGACTCAATAGTTCTCGATCTGTCCCTGCGCTGGACAACGAAATGGTCTATTCTGATATGATGAGTGTGGAACAGGGAACACCAATCAAACCCACGCCCTCCATCAGCTCTTTCACTTTTTACCGGTGGTTTTGTTGGAGCCTGTTTGTTTGGGGTTTAAGTGCATGTTCAGACCTCCACACACCTTTAGACTGGCTATTCATCAACTTCTGCTTGTAAAAAGAGAAAGTACTGCAGGGTGGGATATACACACCTGTAACTGCCTTTTACTATTATTTTGGTTCTTACTGAGGAGATTTCCTTCAGCAGACCTGGAGCTCGTCTCTGCTGCTGCCTGATGCTCCATGCTCGCTGGATCAGCTGCTCCACAGGACAATCAGATAATCATGATCGAAATAAATCCTCCAGTTTGTTGCCTTCATGTCTTTCTTAATCCGTGACTGAGAACCTTCACAGACGTGCTTCAAGCAGAATTTCGTTTCGTAGTGTGAAAGGTGATCACTATCGATCTGAGTCTTTCGGTGGAGGCGGGCTTGGAGGCGAGCGCTCTGTGTCATCGCTCAGTGTCCGGTGGACTGTCCGGGTTTTCTCTGAGTTTCTCCACAAAACCTCCCCTCTTCATTTTCTGTGACATTATACATCCTAATATTGTCTCTCCTGTCGAGCTTGAGCTTTGAGCACATGTTTCATCACCTGCTCCAGTATTTGAGCTCTGCTTTCGCCTGCTTCAGTCCGCTTTTCCACCTCTCCGATCCTCCTGTTAGTCTAAGACATCTAAGGTAAAATTACCTTTTATATCTTTGAGCTGTGTGTTTTGCTCTCCTTTTGAAATTCTTGAATTTCTTGTAAGATTTTCTCCGTATTTACCCCAGCAGGTTGGTTGATGTCTGCCTCATGTTGTCTTCAGCATTGCCAGCACACAGTAGGCCCACGAGTGCTCATCCATTTACTGCGTCAGGTTCTTTCTTTTCCAATCGTTTCCATTTTTCCTGCTTTCAGCGTTTTTAACATCAAACAGGTTTTAAACCTCAGTTTGCAGGTTTCTGTTTTTGATCGGAGGAGGTGTGTCTATGCGACCATCATGAGAGAGGGCGGAGGAAGCCCTCATCGTTTGTTTTCATTCCTCCTACGTGTCATGCAGCCGTCTGCCACCAGGTGGAGCATGACTGTCCAGAAACACTGTCAGAGTCAGAGAGACTATTAATCCTTTAAAGCCGGTTGGAGCAGCACGCTCTGTTTTGCGTAACTATTTTTAAATCCCGGTAGCTCTGCAACCACGTGAGCTAGCGCAATAATTTTCTTTGCATATGAAACCGGAGGAGTTGTACTTACATCTTATGCCATCAGCTTGTCCTCGGTCACAGTTTCCTTCCACATATAGCTTTGCAAAAACTGCATAAAAAGCACTTGCAGCAACAAAAACATAATATTCCAGAAACACGCTTTGCCGATCCGATCAGCTGTTTGTAACACTTCCTACATTGGAATAGACGTCAGCGTGAACTATCGCATGTCCTCCATGACCTGCCCGAAACCAGAAGTGACGTCATTTCGCGGTAAATGTAGTTTGTTTTTTTTTTTACCATCAGAGCCTCATGAGCCTATACTGGTGTTTTTAAAAGTTATGTTTGACTTTATGACTTTCTGTGTGGTTTCTGGGATGCTTAGGACTCATATTGCACTGCTGGAAATAGTTTATTTTGATGCATATGCTGCTTTTTTGCAAATTTGCACTATAATATTTATTTTCCTTTTTCCTGCAGTATATAAAAATTGGTGTATTACAAAAATAAAAATATGAAGACACTCAAAATAAATTTCCTGTGGTGGGAAACTATTTTGTGCAACTTTTTTGTATTTACAGTTTTGAGGGATAAGCCTCTTAAATTTCTCTAACTAGAAATATATGTTAAAAAAACAAAAACGATTTTCAATTTTTTTGTAGTTTGTTGCACTTTTTTGCAATTTATGTAATTACTATGCACTTAATGCAGACATATTATTAAAATCTGTAATGGTTGTATTGATGTATAGCAACTTGAAATGTTCCCAAAAATGGCTCCACAGCATGTAAACATATAATATCAGCTCTGGCGGACTTGGTTCTATGGCAGGTCTTAAAGGGTTAATCCCAGAGGGAAATTGAGTTGTCATAGCAAGAAATATATAACCAACAACAAGCGCTCGTATAAAACGAGAGTAGAGGCAGAGATATTGATAACTATGAGGTGTGACGAATCCCGTTCCACATGTGTGGATCTGACACCAGTGGATGAATGACAGCAGCAGAAGCAACGAGCTCCTGTTCCTTCACACAGCCAGGCTGAAGGAACCTGCTGCAGAAACTGGGGGGGGAGCTTCAGAGCTGCACACACTGAGCCGGCTCAGACTGTAGGCAGCGTCCGTGCTGGCAGACCTCGCCAGCTTCTCATCCAGCTGGACTCCCAGATACTGACAGGATGTGACATCAGTGCCACCGAAGCAGGCAGGCGAGGGTCGGGATCTGTTGTTGTTGTTTCTGTTAAAGGCACAAGTGGAGGCCATCATTCATCATCATTCATGGTGCGCGGCACAATACGCCACGCTGTGTCATCGTCTCTGTTTCAGATGTTACGTGTTTTGTAGGAACTTTCATGTCTCGTGTATATACGGCCGCTTTATTGTCCACGTTGTTCTTCAGTGTTCAAAGGTGCCGCACGCTCATTAAACGAGTGATGTCATTAAAGCTGATTAGACGGTTTTTGGCGTTTTCCATGAAACGCAAAAGCAGCACATGTTCCAGACATTTCCACGTCTCGCACGATTTAAAGTGTTTGTCCTCGTTCCTGATGTGCATCTTTCAAACACAAAGCGTCCGGGTCGAGGCGTATCTTTCACAAACGGGGCGATATATCTCCAGATGTTCTGGGCGTGCGTTCCTCTGTGCTGTTGGACGACCACGCAGCATGTGCGGGCGTTCCCTTTGCAGTGACAGGAGGACGCAGCAGCTTTTAAACCAGTACTGTGCTCGTGCTCCAGGTCAGGTCCTCCTCTGTGTCACTGGGATTGTCTCATCCTCAGAATTGATGATGCTGTTGCTGGACTGGGTGGGGGTGTGGGTGTAAAGGGTGGAGCACAGCCGCATGGGGAGCCAGCGTTTAGGCTCGGGTGATGCGGGGCCCCGCTCGTCTACCCTGGGAGCAATCACACAAAGTGAGGCAGTGAGGGGTCGTCAGCTGGTCTGTGACCAGGACATGAGCTGACGTCCACAAAGAGCAGCTCACCTGAGGACGAGGGAATCCCAGAAATGTATAAAAGACGACGTGTTGAATTGAACAAATCTGTTTTATCCCGCGGCAATGAAACCGAAATAAAGATGCTTTGTTTTCAGACAACAACTATACGTTTATGTGTGTTTGTAGTTTGAACTAACGTTTTCGTGGTTTGTCTCTCTGTCTGTGAGGAGGAGCAGCTGTGTGACCTGAAGATGAACTCCAGTGAGGACCAGGAGGAGCCGACGCCTCTACACATTAAAGAGGAACAGGAGGAAGTGCGCACCAGCCAGGAGGACGAGCAGCTCGTCCTGAAGGAGGAGGCCGACGCCTTCTTGGTGACTGCTTTTGATGACAGTGACCACAGTGAACCAGAGGCTAACGGTCACCAGCTTCACTCTGACGGCGCTCCCGGCAGCTCTCCGGTGTCAGAGAGTCAGCGTGACGCCGACTCGAGTAAAAAGCCGTTTAAATGTAATGTTTGTGGAAAAGCCTTTAAGAAAAACTCTTACGTAAAGGAACACCAGAAAATCCACTCGGGCGAGAAGCCGTATACTTGCCAAACATGTGAGAAGAGCTTCACTCGGAGGGCTCACCTGTTGGGTCACATGAGAACCCACACGGGCGAGAAACCGTATTCCTGTGAAACGTGCGGGAAAGGTTTTACTCAGAGCAGTCACCTGCTGAGCCACATGCGGCTTCACACAGGTGAGAAGCCATACGCTTGTGAAATATGCGGGAAAGGTTTTATTCAGAGGGGTCACCTATTGGTCCACGTGAGAACGCACACCGATGAGAAGCCGCACACCTGCGAAGAATGTGGGAAGAGTTTCCGATTCAGCGGCACTTTGTCGGTGCACATGAGAACGCACACGGGCGAGAAGCCGTACTCCTGCAAAGCCTGCGGGAAAAGTTTCCGTCAGAAAAAGATTCTGTCTGTGCACATGCGCACGCACACGGGCGAGAAGCCGTATTCCTGCGCAACGTGCGGTAAAGGTTTCGCTCAAAAAAGCGATCTGACGATCCACGAGCGCACGCACACGGGCGAGAAGCCGTATCCCTGCAAAGCCTGTGGGAAGAGCTTCCGCCAAAAAAACATCTTGTCCGTGCACATGAGAACGCACACGGGCGAGAAGCCGTACTCGTGCAAGAGCTGCGGGAAAAGTTTCCGTCAGAAAAGCATCCTGTCCGTGCACATGAAGACGCACGCCGGTGAGGAGCTGTTTCCCTGCGGCGCGTGCAGCGCCAGTTTTCCGTCTAGTCGCAGCTTGTTGGAGCACCTGGACACTCACGCAGGTGAGGAGTCGTAGCCTGGAAAGCTGCAGGTCGGAGCGGGGTGTTGGCGTCTGCCTCCCGCCTCGACTTTTGGCTCCGACGGCAAAGGAGCTCGTCAGCTCGTGTCGTTCACGCAGCCGTTTTCCTTCGTCCATCCAACCCTAACTGTACCAACGCGCTCTGTTCCTGTCTTGTTCTCATCTACGGTTCCTGGATTCTGTCGATCCTCCCAGTTTCATTTTACCCTTCGTGTCATACTTACGGTAACTTTGTATCATTTTGGACTTTAGAGGTGACACTAACAAAGTGTAGATTGTTGTTAAAGTAACCTGTATAAATAAAGTTCCTTCTAAATTGTGATCATGTTTTTCTTTTGCCCTGTTTATGAGATAAGAGAAAGTTTCACCCTCACCTCCGCGCACTCTGAGAGAAGCCCTACCCCTGAACGATTATTCATATCTGAGCTGTTCCACACGTCACAGCCACAAACTTAAATGTGTTTTATGTGACTGGTAAACAGAATAGAGCTGAAAATGATTGAGCAGGTTCACATGTTAGAATGTCAGAGTTCAGACATACATGGATGCTCTCCATCCACTGACTGAACTCAATAACATCGACTGACCTGCTGCGGCGAGCAGCTGGAATCTCGTCATTGATCCACAACAACAAAATGACTCGACTCAGTTTATTTATGGTTGTTTTTGTTCACTAAAGCTCGTCTCCACGTCACCAGCGTTAACCCTGGTTTCTTCTTACTGGGGCATATCACCATGGTAACCTACTCTGCAAACAGCTTTGAGATCAGCAGGTATGAAAATGCCTACTGACCAATCAGAGCTCCGGAAAACGCCACCATTCCTGGAAGATCCCTCGTAGGAGGTCCAGACGTTTCTCTAAAGTCTCGTGTTTCTGTGACGAGCCTCTGGAGGAAAAACAGATTCTCAGATTCATCCTTTCTTCTTTTTTCCTGTTGGCTGCAAACAGCTTTCTACAACTGTTAATATGTGACCTGAAACAGGATCGTTTGTGCCCGTTAAGTCCTGTGTTTGAATTCTGTTTTTATTCTTTAGTCGGAGCTCGATAAACAGCTCTGACGGCGCGATGATAAAGCTGAACTAAATCAACGGCTGTGGGAATAAATCAGAGCGTATGAATACTGATGGTTTTCTTTTAAATGGAACATTTGGGTTTTTCTGTCGTCTGAAAAGAGATTAAACTCCAGAAGAAGTCATAGAGCAGAAGATATAATCTCAGTACTGAGGTTTGGTCATACAGTTTATATCAGCGGTCTCCAACCTTTTTTGTGCCACGGACCAGTTTGTGCCCGACAATATTTTCATAGACCGGCCTTTAAGGTGTCGCGGATAAATACAAAATAAAACTAGTACAGAAAAAAAGAAGATTTATTCATAACACCCGTGAAAAGACCCAGGAAAACCGAGTTAACGATAAAAACGATGACAAAATAACGCTGAAAACCAGATATTTCACACCTGAGCCTCAACTCTCACGGACCGGTACCGGTCTGAGGCCCGGGGGTTGGGGACCGCTGTTTTATGTGACACTAAAAAGGTGTGAATCATCTTAGCAAGTAATGTTAGAATGTGGTTAATATAGATGGGAAAGGCAAATCTGACTTACAGAAAAATAGAGTTCAATTATGGATAAAATAAATATTACAAAGCGACACAGGTGATGTAGTTTCAGGGTTTTAAGAGCAACAGGTGTTTTTATGAGGTGTAAAAGCTGTTCTCATCCAGAAGGTGGCGGTAATGCACCGGAAGTTGAAGAAGAGCTGCCGGAACTGTGAGGACGAACATCCGGTGGCTGGACCGTTAGCTTTGCTCCGGTGTGAGTTGAGTGTGTGAGCTGTGTCAGCAACAATGCCTTCCGTTCAGTATCTGAGAGAGTTTATCAACGAGCGACTAACTGCTGCTGCTGAACAAATATTCTTGGAGTTTGAAAAAACGATCGTCCAGTACGAGGAAGAGATGGACCGTCAGCGCAGACTGCTGGATATCACCTGGAAACCCGAAATCAAGCTGCACAGGACAGGTGAGTGTCCCTCTGAGGGAGGATCCTGATCACAGCCAGGGCCGCGCAGACTGCTGGAGATCACGGCAGGTGAGCCTTGGCTCCGGTTTCCTCTCGGCTTTTTTCCAAAACCTTTATTAAAAACAGTATACAGAGAATGTGCACGAATTAACAAGTTACATACGTTAAAATAATTTTAAATAGCACAAAATCGTTTTAAGTGATCCACGAATCAATCTTGTGTAAGATAGAGTATCATTATAGTGGAGTTTAAATTAGGGTTTGGCTGCTGTTTTTGTGGAAATAAAATGTAGCTAAGATAACTAACAAATTTATTGTAAAGTATATATCACCTTCTTCTTTTGCCTTCGAAATAAACAAAATCTAACATTTTCCCGTTTCAGAGTAAAGTGCTTGTAGAGATGTCCAGTGATGAATGTGTGAACAGGTCAGAGGTGCTGCTCAGTCTCAGGATGGCTTCATATTTATGTCCCCTTTGACCTTTGTCATGTAATGATTAGCAGGATAATATTTATGAAGTATTTTAAATGAAACTTATTTCACTCTATTTGTTCCCAGATACTTGTTAGGAATTTTTCTCGTTAATGTCACTGACGAAGGAATTCCAATAAGAGATTCTCTCTGGAACAAAGCACGAATGTTCGTATTACCAGATTCTTCCAGTGTGTGAACCCACAGGTTGAATACCTGTAGATAGCATTATAATACACGCAGGCATCAAATAATATGACATATTCTTTGGATGTGGCTGGAAATTTATAAGTGTTTAAAAATTCTGGATAAGACATAATCTGCCCATTAGGATTAAACAGCTGTTTCACTAAAACAATCAGTTTCTCAACCCACCTAGAAAAAAATTATGATTTATTTTTATGCACTATGTTCCTATTATTCCAGATTAAACACGTATGGGGAGTAAAGTTGTTTATATAGAAGGGACCAGGCTAATAGAACTTTCTGGAAGCTTATCTATATCATAATCACAACCTAAGACAAAACTTAGACCCCCAAACTTAGAGAAAATGTAGTCTCCAGATGGAGACCTGATTTTTAGGAAAATGTTTTGTCTGGTTAATCTTTAATGTATTGTTTAGAGCACCGTGTTCATAGTCATTCATCACTACACTCCTGCTGACGTGATGTGTCCCGTTTTTCCAGAGGAAGTTGAAGAGCATTCGGTCAACATCCTTACAAGTTTTTCCGTCCACATGCAGAGAAATTGCTGCATAAGTCAGTCGAGACAGACCTTCTGCTTTTCAGAGCAATACCCCCCTTTAAACTTAAATCTCTCTGCAACCACTGATTTCATTTGGTTTGAGATTTTTTAATAATTGGGGGGGAAAACTTTTCAAATTCTGTTGTTTTTGTTTTTTTATCTTTGCTCATCAGACCTAAATATGCTTCATTTTTAACTGTAATATTACAAATACTCTGAACATTACACTCTTTGACATTTATTTAAGTTTAGCATCAATCCAGACCCTTCTGAGACATCCTGTAAATGTAAAGCAGTCAGCACCTGGCTGGCATGTTTAAGAAAGGTTGTGGTATCATCTGCCAACTGACTGCTGTGTTTATGCCCTTCACAGGGCTGTTCAAAATATGAGAGGCAAGAATTTGGGTGCAAAGTAAAAAGAGATCTGCGCTGATCGGCCTACACCTCGATTGAGACCAAAACGAGAAGTGGTGCCATTTTTCATTCTAACACAGCTATTTGCACTGGAATACAGAGTTTTGATAGCTCTGCAGAAGATATCACCAAAACCACATTTCTGAAGTGTGAGAAATATAAACTCAAAAGCTTTATAGAAGTCCAGGAGAAGGATCAATGAGTCATCAGATGCTGAGTAGTCCAGAATATCCCAGACGAGTCTAATATTATTGGAGATGAGCCTGTTTGTCATAAATCCAGACTGTGTCTCGTCTACAATATCATCCAAAATACATTTAATTCTTCTAGCTAGCAATAGAGCTCAGGGCTCTAGACTAACTTTTTGACATGGGCGCACCGGTACGCCTAACTTTAAAGGCACAAAAGTTAGGTGCACTCAAATTTTTCAACCGCATCACTTAACACCGTAGTTTTACATGTGCACTTTCTTTGGCGGGGAAGTCCATACAGACAATATTAATTTCTAAATTATTAACTAACAAACTTGTGCTTAAAGTGCTTTGTCAATATTGTAGAAAATGTTAAACTTAATCATCATCTCGGCTCCTCTGACGACCTGTTTGCTGCTGAAAGGCAGTGTTCGAGGGGACACTTGGGCATTTATTGCAGCATATAATGTGTTTCCTGGATACACTGCTGCTTTTTCAGCATTCAGAGATTGATGGCACCGTGTCAGAGCTGGCTATGAATTTCAGACGGATCAGGCCTTAACTTAACAGAAAAGTTATCAATCGTTCTTTTCATCTTTTCTTATTACAGCTACATCCACTTTTATCGGGCCTAGGCTGCTCACTGGGGCTGGGTATCATCACTGATTTCTATAATCCATTCGATTCCGGTTCTCAAAGTCCTGATTTGATTCAGTTTAGCCTCAGACAGTCAGAAATATTATAATTCTGATCATTTATCAGCACTGATACATGTGAGACTTCATCAGAGGTGTGAACATCACAGCAGATGCCTTTGTGTGAAAGTAACTGAGAATAAAACAGAAAAACATGAAGGAGAGTTTCCTGGTCTGGCTTTTTATAGCAGATAACCTTAAAATATTCTACAATATTCTGCAATTTTGCATAATTTTAAGAAGTTTAAATTTCTTCAGTATTGAACAGCAGAAATTAGGCTTTCTTGTCCGAGGTCATTTAAGTGAAAAAAGAAAAAGACAGCGCTGTAAACAACGGTAGACTGGTGGGTAATAAGCGAATGATATATTATTAGCCTTGTCTATAAAGTGTTTTATAAGGCGTGTAATACGCTCTTTCTCTTTGGAGCTTTTCTCTGCCTTTGACATCTTTTATCTTCTCACATGTAAAGTCCGCCATTCTTCTGATTCCGGCAAACGCGAGGTCATCCATTCTTTCGTTTATTAGCTTTGATAGTTTCAGCAACATCCACGCTATCTTCCTTTGAGTGCAGCGCTTTCTTTGGCGCCGGAGACTGGCTGGATGAGACGGGTCAAGGTGGAAACTCGCCCATCACATCCTCAGTTATTGGGAGAGGTAGTGAAATAGCCGAGTAGTCACGGCACTTGTTAGTTTACCGACATGGCTGTTTGGCTAGCATTAGCCTTTAGCAGTAGCTTTGTGCTAGCCGAGGGTCTTTTATTATCACGCTGTGACATTTTGGCGCTTTATTCATCAAATTCAGCCCTTTTCCGGATTAAATACCGAAGAAGCTTCTAAAGTCTGAATTGACATGATGTTCCTACCATATTATAAGCGTACGTTTGCTAAGCTCGGCAGAGAAGTTTATTGTTAGAACAATAAAGTTTTTACATTATAACATGATGTAGCTTCTGTTTTTTGTTTGTCTGGGTGGCAGCTCGACACTTCTCTCATGCAGCGCTTTTCACAGATAAAAATCATAAAGTGCTTCACAATACTGGGAATCAAAATACAACAAATAACAATGTAAAACAATCAAATACAACATAAAAATAAAAAGTAATTGAAAGCTTGTCTATATAAAAATGACCTGAGTTAGTAAAATTTAAGCCTTAATCCAATGAAAACAGGTGAGTTGTAACAACATCGTCCACCATACAGGAGGATGTTGTATCTGTAGCAACCAAACCAGTTTCTGCATCGGGCTGTAAACATATGCATTTTACCAGGGGATTCTGGTAAAACACAGCAAAGTTTATTTGCTGTGTTTTTAATCATGTCTCTTCTTTCATTTGTTGTTGACACTCCAGACGTCCAACAGGAGCCTGTCTGTAAGGAGGAGGAGGAGGTTCTCCCTGAGCAGCAGCTCTGGAACCAGGAGAGGAGCTCCAATGTGGACCAGGAGGAACCAGAACCTCCACAGGTTAAAGAAGAACAGGAGGAACTGTGCAGCAGTCAGGAGGGAGAGCAGCTGGGACTGAAGGAGGAGACGGATACCTTCATGGTGACTGAAACCTATGAGGAAAGTGACCACAGTGAACCAGGAGGAGACGGGGAGCAGCTTCTCTTTGAGAGTTCTGTGAACAACAACAGCAAAGATCAGCGAGCAGAACATTATAAAGAAGCAAGATCAACCAAAACCGTAGAGTCAAAAAAGAAGCATCGGAGTAACAATGGAGACGGCTCAGTAATGTCAAAGCGCGAGAGTAACACAGGTACAGGTGTGAAGTCTGTAAAATGTTACATTTGTGAAAAAACTTTCAAGAAAAAATCTCAGATGCAGATACATTACAGAACGCACACAGGCGAGAAGCCGTATTCATGCAAAACATGTGGGAAACGATTCAGCCAAAGCTGCCATTTATCTGTTCACATGAAGATCCACAAAGGGGAGAAACCGTTCCCCTGCAATGTATGTGAAAAAACCTTCCGAGACACACTAACACTGAAATATCACATGAGGGTTCACACGGGCGAGAAGCCGTACTCATGCACAATTTGTGGGAAAGGTTTCTGTCAAAGTAATAACTTAAACATCCACATGAGAACACACACGGGCGAGAGACCTTACCCCTGTCACATCTGTGAGAAAAGATTCATTGACTCGTCAACACTTAAGAGACACATCAGAACTCATACAGGTGAGAAGCCGTATGTTTGCAAAACATGTGGGAAAAGCTTCATTCAGAAAAATATTCTGTCTGTCCACATGAGGATCCACACAGGCGAGAAACCACATCCCTGTGAACTCTGCGGAAAAAGCTTCCGGTCTCGTGAACTCTGGTTAGTCCACGTAAGAACACACTCAAAGTAGTATTTCTGTGAGACTTGTGGGAAACGTTTCAGTGATCGTGGTATTTTTACTGCCCACATGAGAGGGCACTCAGGTGAGACGCTGTAGCTGTGGGAAACTAGAAAAGGACTCACGTGTAGCAGGTTCTTATTTGGTGCATACATTTTTCAAAGTAGAAAAGAAAAGCTGTCCTCATACTGAAAGCACCTTTGGACTGTGCTTCACTGTGATTATGTTAATGACATGTGCCAACAGGATAGAGTTCATGCTAATGGTGAGGTGTCAAGCTGTCCTTTGAATTCTTACAGAAAAGCATCTCATTAAGTAGTAATTTATTTATTTTTTTGGAAATTGTCTATGCAAACTTTTACAGGAAACAGGAAGTGTGTTGTTGCCACGGATTCGTCAAATTATACTGTGAGCTGTTTCTTTTCATTTTGAAAAATCTAGTTCAGAATAAGTTGTGAAGTTTGTTTTTGCTGTTTAGCGTTATATTTATAGGCCTGCAGGGTTCAGGTCTGTGGTGTCCTCCTCTGTCTTGTGGCGGACATTTTTTTTATTTTTTTTTTACTGGCACAATTTGTGGGCCATCTTATTGTGACACCTGATTGTTCTCTTGTTTAGTTATAGCAGTATTTTTAAATGGTTGTACACAAATTGCATTGCATTTTTAGATAAATAGTTGTTTACAAAATTTGTGCATACGTTTTCAACATGTACAATTTATATTTGCATTTCAAGTTATGAAAATAATTCATTAAACAGGTGTGATTTCTATAGTAAAAAAATATAACTACTGCTAGGATTTTGTGTTTTTGTTTTTTATGATTTCAGATCAGTTAACACAGTATGTCAATGAAAAAATAACTGTAAATTCAGAACCATGAGGTTGAGCTGAAGAGAATGATACCAAAAAAGGTCAGAACATTTGAAGGTGAAATATAAATAATGTAAAATCAAAAGGAGTCGAAATGGACAATTATATTTTGGACCCCAGAGGGTGAACCTAACAAATCATGAAAAATTAGGTTTAATTTTTGTTTATGAAGGTGCAGATTCCTGACATTTTGTGTAAATGTAAACATGTAACAATCTGATTTTTCTAACAAGGCTACACAGTACATGACATCAAAATTCACATGTTTATGTAACTGAGATGTTTAACCTCCTAAGACCCGAACTCTTCCCTGGCTGATTGGGACCAGATGAATGTTAAAACAAAGAATTACCTGATTTTTTTTTTTTTTTCACCTGATTTTCGTTTCTGAGAAAAATGAGATCCAAATATGAGGATATTCGTTTTAAATCTCGATAGGACAGTGGAAGTGTAATGTCATAAGTGGATATCAGGCCCTTATAGAGAAAACTTTTGTATTTTGGTCAAAACAACCCAAAATGTGATGTCCACATATGTGGACGCCAGGTCCTAGGAGGTTAATTATGCAGGCTACAGAAAATAACTAGGTTATAGACTATATTAATGTGAAACGTGTATACTTGCTGCATTTGAATCATTTTACCCATATGTATTCAATTCAATTTTATTTACGCAGCGCCAAATCACAACAACAGTTGTCTCAAGGTGTTTTATATTGTATTGTAGACCCTACAATAATACAGAGAAAAGCCCAACAATCATATGACCCCCGATGAGCAGCACTTTGGCGAGAGTGGGAAGGAAAAACTCCCTTTTAACAGGAAGAAACCTCCAGCAGAACCAGGCTCAGGGAGGGGCGGGGCCATCTGCTGTGATTGGTTGGGGTGAGAGAAGGAAGACAGGATAAAGACATGCTGTGGAAGAGAGACAGAGGTTAATAACAGATATGATTCAATGCAGAGAGGTCTGTTAATACATAGTGAGCGAGAAAGGTGACTGGAAAGGAAACACCCAGTGCATCATGGGAATCCCCGGCAGCCTACATCTATTGCAGCATAACTAAGGGAGGATTCAGGGTCACCTGGTCCAGCCCTAACTATATGCTTTAGCAAAAAGGAAAGTTTGAAGCCTAATCTTGAAAGTAGAGATAGTGTCTGTCTCCTGAATCCAAACTGGAAGCTGGTTCCACAGAAGTGTACAACTACGCTCTGTAGTTCCAGGCGGCAGCGTTACAGTTGCCATGGTTACAGGGTGATGCTCTCTCTCTGCGTGTTTCCTGGGTGAGAGAGCGCCTGTTGTTGTTGTGCTAAGCTAATAGGCAGAATGCTACAGGTATAGCTCTAAAGAATGTAGCATCATGGGCAGTGTAGTCCGTGCTGCAGGGAGAATGGACTGCCATACCCGTTATGTGTCTGTGAGCGAGGGAGGGAGAAAAAGGAAAAGTACGAGCTGTCATCGAGCAGAAACGGGAGCTGGAAGCATGTAAATATAATAATAACCACTGCAGCCAAGAAGAGAGCCTGACGAGCCCAGCTGTAAGTAAGCTATTAAGACTCGACTGTACACCGTGTTCGTGTTTTCCTCTGAAACAATAAGTTCTGTTGGAGCAGCCTTTCAACGCCTCTCTCTGTCTCTGCTAGCAAAGTGACCCAGACAACAAAGTAAAGCTAGTTTTCAGCTACGAGCCCGACACGAACCCACCGTATTAGCCAGAGGTCCCTTTACTACGGTTCAGAGCCGCGGACCTTCAGTAACAGTAATAAATCAGGTTCTGGTTCCTCCTGCTCCACACTGGAGTTCCTCTCCTGGTTCCAGAGCTGCTGCTCAGGGAGAACCTCCTCCTCCTCACAGACCTCCTGCTGTGGGACGTCTGGAGGAACTGAAGAAAGAAGTTACTGATGCAACCGCAGAAACATTAACAGGACTTTACAGCATGACTGCATCACTCATGAATGTGGACAGGCACCTGAGTTCACTTGTTTTGTGGTTTAAAAGCCACAAAGACGCTGTGTTTAGAGAAAATGGGTCTCAATTGTTCCCATACTGCTGACACATACGGGATCACTGAGGGTTTTTTCTTCTCCAGCTTTGACAAAAGTCCAGCTGGGATAACCACATTTACTCAGGGTCAGCTTTTCATCCATTTCATTAATAGTAATAAAAATCACACAGCAGTAATACGTCAAAGATACTGAAGTTTGATTTGATTTCCACCAATGAAGACTCTGAGCACGCCACAAACACGTTTAATTCCTCATTTATTTTAGACCTACATCAAACAATAAAATATTATAAAGCCGTGTGTTAGTATTCATTCACGTCAGACTCTTTGGTGTTGAGTATATGAATGATCAGTAGTAGAATGGATATGATTCATTATGGATAAAAACCTGAATGAGGCCTTTTCTTTCCATTTTCTCTCCTTTATTATTTATAACACGCTGGTTATGTATTTATGGCTCAGTTTGGTACATTTAAATAGGTTTTAGGAAGAAAGAAGGACGTTTATTCCAAGCGGAACAAAGTATTTGAACATCCTCTTCCTGCCGGAACTTTAGAGCGGGACACAGGCGGAAGTAAACATTTTTTAAAAGCGGCAGTTTGGTTGTTCCAGCGTGAACTTTTGGAGGCTTTGTGCTGTGTGTGAGCTGTGTCAGCAACAATGCCTTCAGTTCAGTATCTGAGAGAGTTTATCAACGAGCGACTAACTGCTGCTGCTGAACAAATATTCTTGGAGTTTGAAAAAACGATCGTCCAGTACGAGGAAGAGATCGACCGTCAGCGCAGACTGCTGGATATCACCTGGAAACCCGAAATCAAGCTGCACAGGACAGGTGAGTGTCCCTCTGAGGGAGGATCCTGATCACAGCTCTGCGGGACGTTTCTGATTGTGAGGACTTTTTGGAGATGTGAGCTAACAAAGAGCAAACAGAGGACAGGACTGCACTGCGCTCCATTCAAACAGCAGGCGCTGAAATCAGCTGGATCTGAGCTTTTCTCTGACCTGCATCCATCACTCAATCCTGTGAATCGTTTGAAAAACTTTTTGTTTGGCGGTGAAACGTGTGTTTGATGGTGCGTTCAGGTGCACCTTCTAAACTCAGTAATCCAGCCTGAAAAGGTTTTTCCTTGATTTCCTTTCTTCTTCTGCTGTAAAGAGTTCAGTGTTAACGTCATAACAATCAGTCTTTTTTATTTCTCCATCAGTGACGTCAGAGTGGTCGCCCGGGCCCTTTGTGATGATGTCACATAAAAGCTAAAGTCGTCCACAGCACGTGCACGGTTCCCGTGGTCACATTTCCACACGTGTGAGAAAAACAAACCATGTTGTTGTTCAGAGTCACGGACGCGACTGAAAGAAGTGACACAGAGTTTAATGTGCAGCCTCGCACAGTGAAAGCTGATATTGAATTTATGAAGTGTAGTGGCAGCTGCTGCTGTGCTGAGGGGGCTTCACCTTCCAGATGTTTGTCTGAATAAATGCAGATCTGAGATCAGTGACTTACAGCTGATTGGACGGCTTTACTCTCACACACGAGCGACGCAGTCATGCTGTAAAGTCCTGTTAATGTTTCTGTGGTTGTGACTTCTTTCTTCTGTCTCTCCAGACGTCCCACAGCAGCAGGTCTGTGAGGAGGAGGAGGAGGAGGAGGTTCTCCCTGAGCAGCAGCTCTGGAACCAGGAGAGGAGCTCCAGTGGGGAGGAACCAGAAGCTCCACAGATTAAAGAGGAAGAGGAGGAACTGTGCAGCAGTCAGGAGGGAGAGCAGCTGGGACTGAAGGAGGAGCCTGAAGTTCATAATGATCCTGTGCAGTACGAGGAAGAGATCGACCGTCAGCGCAGACTGCTGGATATCACCTGGAAACCCGAAATCAAGCTGCACAGGACAGGTGAGTGTCCCTCTGAGGGAGGATCCTGATCACAGCTCTGTGGGACGTTTACTTTGAGGCTGCAGGGATGTTTCTGGAGGACAGAAGGTGGATGTGTCTCTGTTTAAACAAACATTCAGCTTTAAACTCACCCGAGGACGCTGCTGTGAGGCAGGACTGGGGTTTTCCTCTCACACTTCTTACTGGGTACATCACCATGGTGACTGATGGCTTTTTGCAGCATAACTAAGGGAGGATTCAGGGTCAGCTGGTCCAGCCCTAACTATATGCTTTAGCAAAGAAAAGTTTGAAGCCTAATCTTAAAAGTAGAGATAGTGTCTGTCTCCTGAATCCAAACTGGAATATAACAGGACACCGGAGTAAATTCTCGAGCATCTCACACTTCTGATAATCAGCTGTCTGCTTGACGTTTATCCAGCTGTGTAAAAACTATAACTTTAATCTCAGCCAAACCGATTTACTCAGGAACAAATAAAATGCTGAAAAAAGCCAAACAATAACATTTTTAAGTTATCTAAGTGACTTATATATCATGTTTAACCTGAGTAGTGAAAGACGGCGGTGGGTTTGAAAACGATGGTTGTTGATCAATGGTCATGAAAATTTGCATAATTAAGATTAAGGAACTGACCTCCCAGCCATATTGTTCCTTCAGTGGGCTGGTTTCAGTCATTATGCAAATGTACTGTTTATAAGAAACCTGCAGCTGAGACTGAAGACGTCACCTGATGATGACAAAACGTTTCTCCCACAAAACGCTACGTCCAGATGAACAGAATCAACTTTTGGAGATTTACTAACCTGGATGATTGAGCATCAAGATAAGATGGAGCCTGATTATTTAATACCTTGTATGTGAGGAGCAGGATTTTCATTTCCTGATAACATTTACATTTACAATAATTGATTACGCAGCAGTGGAGAGTGGACTTTATCAAAGTAGATGTCTTTCTGAAAGCGCTGTAACTAAGTTTAAGAATATAATCCAGCCACTGTTATCATCGTCAATGCCCTGTACCAACACAGAGCAGAGCAGCTATCTGAACGCTACCCCAACAGAGGTCGATTATCTTGTTAATAATTTCACCTCCTCACTACGTACGACTCTGGATACTGTAGCTCCAGTGAAAACTAAGGTCTCTAATCAGAAGTACATGACCCCGTGGTATAATTCTCAAACACGTAGCCTAAAGCAGATGACTCGTAAGCTGGAGAGGAAATGGCGTGTCACAAATTTAGAGGATCATCATTTAGCCTGGAGAAATAGTTTGTTGCTTTATAAGAAAGCCCTCCGCAAAGCCAGAACAGCTTACTACTCATCACTGATTGAAGAAAATAAGAACAACCCCAGGTTTCTCTTCAGCACTGTAGCCAGGCTGACAAACAGTCAGAGCTCTGTTGAGCCAACCATCCCTTTAACGTTAACTAGTAATGACTGGGGGGGAGTGAGTGGGGTGGGGTGGGGTGGGGGGTGGGGGGGGGGGTGAGTGTCCAGCGTGTGAGGGGTCGATGATGATGCTGCTGGCTTTCTGCTGAAGTCTGCCAGTGTAAATGTCTCGGAGCGGGGTTATTGAAGAGCTGATTGTCTGCTGCCCTCACCACCCGCTGCAGTTTCCTCTCGTCCTCCGCGGTGCAGCAGTTGGAGCAGAGTGTGCAGCAGGAGGTCAGAAGGCTCGATGGTGGAGCAGTAAAAGTTTATTAGCAGTCTCTGGGGTAACTGGGCCTGACGTAGTTTCCTGAGGACGTACAGCCTTTGTTGTGCTTTCCCTACCTGGTGGGAGATGTTTGTGGACCAGGTAAGGTCGGCGGAGATGTGGACTCCGAGGAGCTTAAAGCTCTCCACCCTTTCTACCTCCTCCATCAGTGCAGAGGGTGGAGTGCTCAGATCGCTTTGTTCTGCTGAAGTCGATTACATCTCCTTGGTCTCGGCTGTGTTCAGGTTGTTGTCGTCACACCATCGCTTCAGATGCTGAACCTCCTCTCTGTAGCTGAATCATCGCTGTTGTCCATCAGTCCTATGACGGTGGTGTCATCAGCTAATTTTATAATGGTGTTACTGGTGTGGATTGGTGAACAGTCATGGGTGAAAAGTGAGTATAAGAGGTGTCTGAGGACACACCCCTGTGGGACTCCCACATTCAGAATGAGGGTGGAGGAGGTGTGTGAGGGCTGTTATTATGGCGTCCTCTGTCCACCTGTTTGCCCTGAATGTAAACTGGTGTGGATCGAGGTCTGCAGGGATGGCAGCTTTAATGTGCGACATGATGAGCTGTTCAAAACATTTGGTAATTATGGCTGTTCAAGCAACTGGACGATAGTCATTCAAGCAGCTCACTGTGTTCTTGGGCACTGGAACGATGGCTGCTCACAGGCAGGATGGTACGACAGACTGTAGCAGTGAGAGGTTGAAGATGGTGGTGAAAACCTCTGCTAGTTGGTCTGCACATGCTTTAAGCACTCTACCGGCTACACCGTCAGCACCAGCTGCCTTCCTCGCGTTGACTCTGCACAGTGTGGCTCTGACCTGATGCTGCCCCAGCTGGATGGGGGCGTCGTCCCTCTCTGTAACGGCAGGATGGGTGATGGTGTCCCTGTTTCGTTGGTTGAAGCAGGTGAAGAACTGTTTAGGGCTGGGCCATATCATACTGTTCAAGGTAACACCGGTGTAATGTTGGGCAACGATAGGAAAATGAAATATGGCGATAGAATATGGGTAAAACACGCATGTGCAGTGCCTTTGTTTTCATACGCACATGGCGGCGACGCAGAACGAGAAGGCAAGGCAAGGCAAGGCAAGTTTATTTGTATAGCACAATTCAACAACAAGGTGATTCAAAGTGCTTTACAGAGACATTAGAAACAAAAACAAATAAAAAGCATGATTTAAAATTGATTAAAACAAGCAAACAAACTAACTAATTAACAAACAAACAAACAAACAAACAAACAAACAAAACAGTATATAAAATCAAAACAGATAAAATCAGAACAGTAGATAAAATCAGTAGTTAAAATGTAAGTTTTGAGTGCGGATTTGGTGCTTTATTCAAATGCAGCTGAGAACAGGTGAGTCTTCAACCTGGATTTAAATAAACTGAGTGTTTCAGCTGATCGGAGGCTTTCTGGGAGTTTGTTCCAGATATAAGGAGCATAAAAGCTGAATGCGGGTTCTCCGTGTCTGGTTCTGACTCTGGGAACTGATAAAAGACCGGATCCAGATGACCTGAGGGATCTGGAAGGTTCATACTGGGTCAGGAGAAGAGTGAAAGCGGATCGTTGAATGAAACAGATGAACCTGAACTGGTTTGTAAAAATGCTGCAGCTTCACTGGTGGAACTGGTTTAGCTTTCGTCCGTCAGATACACAACAAAGCACTATTTTTGGTAGCGCATGCTAGCGGGCCGTCGTTATTACCGTGTTGTTTGGAAAATACTACACTTAAAATCAATCCTTTGATTATTCTGAAAGTGGACAGAGCCCCTTATAATCCCGTGTGCCTTATGTATGAACTCTGGTTGTGTTTACTGACCTCGAAACGATTTTATGTGCACGGCGCTCGAAAATCTGTCAAATGTTTCAGTACGACTTTGCTAAGCTACGAAGCCGCACCGCTTGATGGATTGTCGGAGCATTACGGCTATCGTAGGCGGAGCCTCGCGGAGTGATACGTACTGTGCTTCAACATAATATTACCGTATTGTGTGTGTATAACTGTTTTTACGTTTTGTGGATATTATTCATGGTTATGCTGAGGATACGTCGGCCAGAGAGCCCAGGAATCGAACCGGCGACCTTCAGGTTACAGATGCGCTTCCCAAACATGTTGGTGCAGACTTGGTCCAGTGTGTTGTTTTCCCTCGTCAGAAAGCTCACATTTTTAAAGAATCCAGGCGGGACAGATTTCAGGAATCTCCTGCCACGATCACAGCGCAGTCTTGTAAGTCTTAACAAGTTTACAAAGAGTGACCTTTGACCTTTAAATGTAAATGGACAGCCGAGTCTTGTGTCTCGTGGAGGTGGCTCTTCTGTGTTGTGCCATGCATTTGTGAAGTGGCTGTTTGGTCTCTCCAATGTAGAGGTCTGGGCATTCCTTGCTGCACTGTACAGCAAACACCACATTGTTAAGTTTGTTTAGGAGTTTTGTCCAGTTTCTGTCAGAGTGTGTTGCTGGGTGTGAAATACACTGGGATGTCACGCTTGACAAAAACTGGTTCAGAGATGAAACGTCTTTAAGCATCTTAAAGAAGTCCAGACGCTTTTCTCTCCAAGCTACTTAGATGATGTAAAGTGTTGTGTCATCAGCATAAAATTGAAACTGTACTCCTCTATGGTGGGGAATATTTGTGAGAGTAAAGGGAGAGATTGTAAATAAGAGGAGTCCCAACACTGACGGTTCTGCTGTGAACGAGCTGTTTTGTGTCAGATAGGAAGGATGTAAAATATCGTAAAGCTGTGTCCATGATTCCAATACTGGCCAGTCATTCTAACTGGAGAGGATGGGAGATAGGGTTAGGAGCATCACTGCTGATAAGAATGGTGATAAGGTTGGTCCCAGCTCACTGGTGATGTCAACAGTAGCTGTTTCAACACTGCTCCTAGAATGAGAAGTTGATCAAATGCCTTGTAGAGCTTATTGAGAACTCAGTTGGCCCGGAGCTGAAATGCTGTCTGGGTGATACAGAAGTGTTTATGAAAATGGATAGCATGATGAATATATTCACCATTTTTCATGTATCCGATTTTTCTCTCCAGACATCCCACAGCAGCATATCGATGATGAGGAGGAGGTTCTCCCTGAGCAGCAGCTCTGGAACCAGGAGAGGAGCTCCAGTGTGGAGGAACCAGAAGCTCCACAGATTAAAGAGGAACAGGAGGAACTGTGCAGCAGTCAGGAGGGAGAGCAGCTGGGACTGAAGGAGGAGACGGATACCTTTATGGTGACTGTTGTTGAGGAAGGAGAGCACAGTGAACCAGGAGGAGACGGGAAGCAGCTCCTCTGTGATGACTCTCCTCAAAGTGAAAGCACAGATGAAGAATCCAGCAAGTGTGAAGAGTCAGGGTTAAGTGAAACTGTGACCTCAGTACCAAAGAAGAGACAGAAGCGAGACAGAAGTCATGATGATGTAGAGAGCTGGACTGTGTCAGAGAGTCCCTGCAATGCTGCCACAGGTAGAGAGTCTGATGTTTGCCAAAAATCCATCAAGAGTCAATCCCAAAGAAAGAAACCCCACACTGATGTGAAACCGTATCCTTGTGATACCTGTGGGAAAAGTTTCAGTGATAAAAGTACGTGGAAACGTCACCTTAGAACCCACACAGGTGAGAGGCCATATCCCTGTGATACTTGTGGGAAAAGTTTCAGTCGAAGCAGTCACTTGTATGATCACATGAGAACCCACACAGGTGAGAGGCCATATCCCTGTGATACGTGTGGGAAAAGTTTCCATAAAAAAATGAATTTATCTATCCACATGAGAACCCACACAGGTGAGAGGCCGTATCCATGTGACACTTGTGGGAAAAGCTTCAGTCACAGCAGTTATTTGTATAATCACAGGAGAACCCACACAGGTGAAAAGCTGTTTGCTTGTAATACCTGTGGGAAAAGCTTCAGTGATAGAAGTACCTGGAAACGCCACCTTAGAACTCACACAGGTGAGAGGCCATATCCCTGTGATACATGTGGGAAAAGTTTTACTCGAAGAAGTACTTTGTATATTCACATGAAAACTCACACAGGTGAGAGGCCATATACCTGTGATACATGTGGGAAAAGTTTTAGTCGAAGCAGTACTTTGTATATTCACAAGAAAACTCATACAGGTGAGAGGCCATATACCTGTGATACATGTGGGAAAAGTTTCAGTCAAAAAAGTAGCTTGATGTGTCACAAGAAAACTCACACAGGTGAGAAGCCAGAGGCTCATAAAACGTTTCAGTGCGAGTAGGAATTTGATAGACTGCATGAGAACTCTCACAGGTTGTTTTCCAGAAATATCTGTCTTTTATGCTGTATTCCTGCTTTCAATTCAATTCAATTCAATTTTATTTATATAGCGCCAAATCACAACAAAAGTCGCCTCAAGGCGCTTCATAGTTTGTGTTTGTGTGTCACTGTTTTATGTGAGACTTTGAAGTTGAAGCTGAGAATCCCTCTGGCCTTTTCTGCCTGCTTTAGTCTGTAATGGTTTGTTTAGAGCATGTTGTATATTCTCATGCGTTCATGTATTTTGTAATTTCATCCACTTGTTATTGTTTCAGCCTTTAGAGGTGATCCTAAAAACCTGCACCCTCATGTATGTATGACACATATTTTGGTTTACAAGGTTACAAAACTTGCAACTACAGAATCTGATTTACAAGTACAAAATAAAAGTTCAGTTTTTTAACTTTTCTCACGAAGCTTTATTTGCAGAAATCCCGTGTTGCATGTAACTTAAAGAAGTATATGTGTCTGGCCATTTCACTTTTAATCTCGTCACGCATTGGTATCTGGCAGTGCTCTTGTTTATGCTTAGGTTAAATCTCCAGGGTCCCTGCATACTCGCAGTTCTTTACTTTTGTTCCATTTCTCCATGCACAGCATTGAGTTCGGTTCTTCCACTTTTGTGATGAGCTGCAACTGTGACATCCTGTCCAGCTCTTTTTTTTTTTTTTTTAAGACTATCCCTAAGCGGAGCTGGGACTCTCCGTGGAGCCTGGATTAGCGGCTTTGCATCATCTTTCAGCTGGACACTGTACAGTGGCTTGCAAAAGTATTCGCCCCCTTGAACTTTCCCACATTTTGTCACATTACAGCCACAAACATGAATCAATGTTATTGGACTTCCATGTGAAAGACCAACACAAAGTGGTGAACACGTGAGAAGTGGAACGAAAATCAAACATGATTCCAAACATTTTTTACAAATAAATAACTGCAAAGTGGGGTGTGCGTAATTATTCAGCCCCCTTTGATCTGAGTGCAGTCAGTTGCCCATAGACATTGCCTGATGAGTGCTAATGACTAAATAGAGTGCACCTGTGTGTAATCTAATGTCAGTACAAATACAGCTGCTCTGTGACGGCCTCAGAGGTTGTCTAAGGCTGTATCCCAATTCAGGGTCTGCAGCCTTAAAGGCTCATTTTAAGGCCGATTACGTCACCGCGACGCGACGAAGGCTGTCCCAGTTCGAAGGCTGCTCGAAATGCGGCCCTCAAATGCGTCCTTCATTTCCCTGAATTGTAAGGATGTGGCGGTGTAGACTTCGTGGCCCAACATATCCCAGAATGCATAGCGCGGTGGTGGGTGTGGATAATTTTGCCGAAAAAAAACGGCGGATGAGGGGCGCCCGAAGAGTAAACTTTAAGTAAGTACTGAATATTATGTCACTTATTTATGTGCAAATGTTTAATAACGAAGAACATTAAAACATTACTGTTGGCCACATGTCGGCAAAGTCATGTGACATTAGTGACGTTTGTACTAACTTGGTTTTAAAGCCTTTACTTTAAAATATACGCCGTTCAATAGCTGAGCTTAATCAGAGAATGATCAAAGCTCATGTAGAAACAAACAAACAAATGAACAAAAGATTTTCTCCTTCTGTCAAACAAAGCTGTATGAAACGTTTCCAGCTGTTAGTATCATGGTTGCTAGGTAACCTGGGCAGCGCAACGGAGGCTACACCGTCCCATTTCACAAGCCTCGCACTTCCGGCCTTAGCGGTCTTTAAGTACGCGGCCCTTGAGGATCGTTGAGGCTGCAGACCCTGAATTGGGACACAGCCTAAGAGAATATTGGGAGCAACAACACCATGAAGTCCAACGAACACAGCAGACAAGTCAGGGATAAAGTTATTGAGAAATTTAAAGCAGGCTTAGGCTACAAAAAGATTTCCCAAGCATTGAACATCCCACGGAGCACTGTTCAAGCCATCATTCAGAAATGGAAGGAGTATGGCACAACTGTAAACCTACCAAGACAAGGCCGTCCACCTAAACCAGGGGTGTCCAAACTCCGGCCCGCGGTCCATTTTTAATTGGCCCGCAAGTAATTTTATAAATCGACTAGAATAAGGCCGCACTTCAACTTTTGCTTGAGTGTATTGCACTTCTTAGTTTTAACACCAGGGGGAGCTGCTGTTGATCAAGGCAGTTGCTCCAACAAAAAGGACAATCACAGAAGAAATTTACCCCAAGTTACTAAACAGGTCAGAACCAAAGAAGCGAAAGAGTGAGTGCAGAAAATTTCAGACACGGTGGGAGAGTGAATATTTCTTCAAAGAACTCAAGGGGAAGTGTGTCTGTTTGATCTGCACTGAAACTGTGGCAGTTATGAAAGAGTATAATGTACGACGTCATTGTTAAACCAAACATCAGGCCTATGCATCCGACACTGGTGCTGAGCGAGAGCAGAAATTAACTCTCCTGCAGGGTCAGCAACAGTATTTATTTCGTGCTCGAAAGGTCCAGGAAAAGGCTCCAATAGCAGCTATGAGGTCGCCCAACTCATCGCGAGACATGGCGAGCCTTTTTCAGACGGAGACCTCATAAAACACGACCTCGTTAAAGTCACCGAAATAATGTGGAAAAAGTGCAGGACTTCAACAACGTCAGCGTGTCCAGAAATCCAGTCGTGCGACGCACTGAAGACTCGTCAGCCAACATTAAACTGCAACCGTCTGATAAAGCTGTGCTTTTGATGTTTACTCCATCGCATGTGATGAGAGCACCGACGCCACAGATGCCGCATAGCTGCTATTTTTTTGCGGGGAGTGGACGAGAGCACAAGCGCTTTAGGTGAGTAAAAATATATCCCACAGTACCCGTGTGTTAATGTGCAGGTACACATGCTTCAAATATCAATAATGTGCATCGATTCTGTCACTACTCTGCTTTTGTGCACCACTTTCTTATCTGCGTTTTTCTTGTTAACACACAGAGTACACACCGCTGTGCACAGCGCTCGCACACGCAGTCAGCTGATCTCATCCGATGCACATCTGCTCCTTGATCAAGTGACATTTGATTTTTGGCACGAGTGGCGATCAGCACCATAGCTGGATGGCCCGATTTACAAACCCAGCACAGCTGATACTCACCAGAAGAATTTACTAAAATGATGCACTCCTGTTATTAAGTCCAGTTCAGTCTGTTAATGTTGATAATCGTTTCAAACGGACGTTAACAGGTGTGTTGCTGAGCCTAATAACTTAAATAACAAGCTTTCTTTATTGTTTTTTCTCTGTGCTGTAAATCTTTATGGCTTTAAAAAAATATCGAGATATATATCGTATATCACCATCCAGCTAAAGAATATCGAGATATGAATTTCGGGCCATATCGCCCAGTCCTAGTTTCATGTTGTTGGGAGTATATGCTTCATAACCTGAGTGCCTCTCACTTTCTTCTGCTTTATTGTGCTCAGTTTTTACATTTCCAGGAGACACTGTGCCCACAAAGAAAGTCGCACCTCGTTGCCATAAGCAGGACACTGTCAGGGTTCATGTCTGCCACCACATGGCTTTCAGGAGTAGGGATGGGTATTGATAAGATTTTCACGATTCCATTTTCGATTCGATTATCTTATCGATTCTTTTTTTAAAAAAGGAGAACACTAAGGTCAATTAGGTTAGAACTTTGTTTTATATCTTCTCTTTGAACAAGGTAGAAATTTAGGAGTAACATGGCCTTACAAACCCAGCAGTGAGATCTTCAGACATCCACAGCCTACGGCTCTTCAATGGGGCGTCACAGGGTCCCCAGGAAAAACATTGTAAATGTAAAATAATAAAATAAATATTCTTCTGTAGCAATAACAAAGTATAACATAAATTATTCTGTAGCAATTACACAAGAATATCCAGTAATGTCCCTGCCTACAATTAAACACATTCACTTACTGAAAATCATCTGCTGTGGCAAACGGCTGCAAGCCTTTGACCACAAACTGAGTCTCTGCTCGGTGACATTCGTCTATCCTGCCTGAAAGGAGACGCTACGGTAGACTGCAGCGAGAACTGCCAGCATCTGAGCCAGACTCTGTCTCATCATGGTCACCTAAACGCACAGTAATGGCAGGTTTTGTAATAATATGCACTGTTATGCTGGGCTTACACTGTGCGGCTTTTTTTGAGCCGATTTGTCTATCGTGCGACCGTTTTGGTGATCGCCCGATTTTGGCCTTAATCGCGCGACGTGCATCGTGTAGTATACATGGGGTAACAAGAAGCGATTAACACCTCACAACCAGCTCCCGATCATCAATCGCTTGGTCGGTTGGTTGAAATCCTCACGACCGTCGTGAGGGTGTCACCGCAGCTTCTCACACTGCGCACGCGCAAACATATAAATGTCAGTGAAAAAGACGGAGCAGCACGGCAGTGCAGCGTGTGATCTGGACACAAGCGATGGAGGCACAACTTGTAGAACTTTGGAAAGCTCATCCGAGCCTTTTCGATGTGGCCTCACAAAATTATCACGACCACAACAACCGTGAAAATAGTTGGATGGACATTGCTGCTCAATCACAGCTGCCTGATCATGTTTTTCATTAGCAATTTAGCAAAGTTGATGGTGGTGTGTGTCTGTGTGAGTGAAAGACAGAGAGGGAGAGCGAGCGACAGAATTTCTGTTATAACCTTCATTTTATGGACGCACAGTTTGAGCACTCAGGTCGCATCAGAGCATCGGGCCGTATAGTGTGAGACCTGCATCGTGACCTACGAACTTCTAACCCCTGCGAGTCAATCGTACAGTTTGAGCAGGAGCTGAATAACGTGACTGAAAAAAAATCGCAGTGTTTGCCCATAAGTTGCATAAGTAGATTATTTACCTGCCGCATTAACGGGAGAGGACGTGCAAACGTTACCGCTGCTGCTGGGTTGAGATTCACGAGTCCGGAATTAAAAACACGACATTCATTTAAGGTCATCGCGTGTTTGTGAGCAAATGCTTTTGCATATTCGTAGTGTTTCCTCCCTTAAATGAAATATCTGCTTTGCAAGTATTGCAAGTTGCCCTGTTGTCATCCGTTCTCATAAAGTAAAACCAAACCTTTGAGCGTTTGAGCCGCCATGTTTCCTGCCAGGTAAATGACGCTCCGCAACGTGGTGACATCATTCGGGGCGACTGGAATCGATAAGGGAATCGTTTGCAAAAATGGCAAACAATACCAAGGAATCGAAACAGTGGGAACCGGTTCTCAACAAGAACCGGTTTTCGATACCCATCCCTATTCAGGAGTACATTGGATTATCTTTGCTGGTGACACATTCTTCTTCATTTTCTTTTAACCACAGCTATTTTCACACTGTCGTGTACTGCAGTGACACTTGTTTCATTAAATGCCTTTGCATGCTGCGGGGCTAACTCACTTGCATGACGCAGTCTTTCTGCTTCATCCACAGTTGGTTCGGCACGTCTGAGCAGCCGTTCTCTAGCCCGTTTGTCATGGATCCCATTCACAATTGGATCACAGACCATAGAATTTTTTAGCTCTCCAAAATCATATGACTGTGCTTTAAGCTTCAGATCAGTCACAAAGCAATCAAAAGTGTCTTCTGGTTGCTGCATCTGAGATCAGGAGATGTACCTGTCATATACTGTGTTCTTCTGCGGTCAACTTTTTAACCACTTATTTCTGTCACCAACTTCCTCGAACTTGAACGTGTTGAAGACTTCAGCGGTGTGAGGACCGGCCACCGTGAGCAGCAACACAATTTTCCTGGTGTCGGGTTCAGAGTCCAGTCCCATAGCAGCCATATACAGCTTAGACTGATGAACTGAGACTGGTGTCCACATCCCCACCAGTTTCAGCCCTTCCAGTGGATTCAAACTTTTCATCTCCTAGAGTATTTAAAAGTAGAATGGGAGGGAGAGCCTTCAGTTTTCAGGCCCCTCTTCTGTGGAACCAGCTTCCAGTTTGGATTCGGGAGACAGACACTATCTCTACTTTTAAGATTAGGCTTCAAACTTTCCTTTTTGCTAAAGCATATAGTTAGGGCTGGACCAGGTGACCCTGAATCCTCCCTTAGTTATGCTGCAATAGATGTAGGCTGCCGGGGGATTCCCATGATGCATTGAGTTTTTCCTTTCCAGTCACCTTTCTCACTCACTATGTGTTAACAGACCTCTCTGTATTGAATCATATCTGTTATTAACCTCTGTCTCTCTTCCACAGCATGTCTTTTATCCTGTCTTCCTTCTCTCACCCCAACCGGTCGCAGCAGATGGCCCCGCCCCTCCCTGAGCCTGGTTCTGCCGGAGGTTTCTTCCTGTTAAAAGGGAGTTTTTCCTTCCCACTGTCGCCAAAGTGCTTGCTCATAGGGGGTCATATGATTGTTGGGCTTTTCTCTGTATCTATGAAGCGCCTTGAGGCGACATTTGTTGTGATTTGGCGCTATATAAATAAAATTGAATTGAATTGAATTGAATTGAATCTTGAGCAGAACTTTGGACGGCTGTCGCTTTCACTTTTACCTTTTACTCCTGACACTTGATCTGATGTGCTCTCCTCTTCTACTGAATCTTCCCAGGGTTGCCGTCTTTCACCCCTCCTGTTCATTCTGTAAACGAATGAGTGTCGCAGGAATTTCACTAACAGACACATCCTGAAGTTTGCTGATGACACAGTGATCGTTAGTCTTCTTTTGGGGACGAGTCAGGCCATGGGCAGGTTGTAGAAGATTTTGTGGCTTGGTGTGATGAGTCCTTCCTTTCATTAAATGTGTCAAAAACAAAAGACATCAAATCAAAGTTTATTTCTATAGCACATTTTAAAAGACTGGAGTATATCAAAGTGCTTCACAGTAGTACCGCTATGCAGGTAAAATTCAAGGCAGAGCATGACGAGTAAAACAAGGTACAGACAGTACAATTAAATAGTGCAATGCACCAAATGAAAGTCAAACTAAATTGCTTCAAAGACAAAATTAAACAAGTGGGCTTTTAGGCGTGATTTAAACAATTGAATGGACTCAGACGTGCAGACATCAACCGGGAGATTGTTCCAGAGTCTAGGTGTGGCAATAGCAAAGGCACGGTCACCTCTGGTCTTTAATCGAGACCTTGGTTACACTAAGAGCAGTTAGCTAGATGATCTTTGTGGTCTCTTGGGGTTATACAAGTTGAGGAGGTCAGTTAGGTAGCTAGGTGCCAGGTTATTTTTAAAAGTAAGCAAAAGGATCTTAAAGTCAATACGGTATTTAACGGGAGTCTTTTATCAGACTTATCTAAGTCTTTTTATAGGTCATCACCTGCTATGATTAAAGCTGCTGATATTGAGATTGCGGAGTGTTACAAGTATTTAAGGTTGTTCTTGACCACAAACTGTGTTTTGAGCCTCATGCTGATGCCACTACATCATCAGCATCAGAACAAGAATCGGTTGGGACTTTGGGCCCATCTCTACACATGACTGTCAGCTTGTTGCCCCGTGTCTCAGGTAGTTGTACTGCCCTCTTGTGGACAAGAATGTAATTGTTCTGCCCTTTACTCATGGTGGTCACTTAGAGTACCAATCAGGTGAAACCGGATCATCTTTTACAGCACACCTGATCATTTCTCACAGCACACCTATGTGCCGCGGCACAGTTTGGGAAACACTGAACTAGAGAGTTGAAAAATACGTTTGGAGAAGTGCAGCTGGCTAAAATTCACGGGGATGGAAACTTGTTGATAGTGGTTAAGACAGAAGGACAGAAAAAGTGTAAGAACACTGTGGGAGAGAAAAAGGATATTAGGAGAAAGAAAAGTGACATGGGGTGATTATAGAATAGAATAGAATTCAACTTTATTGTCATTGCACATGCACAGGTACAGGGCAACGAAATGCAGTTTGCATCCATCCAGAAGTGCTTTAGTGATATAGATATATTACAATATATATATTAGCAATAATATAGATATGTGAGTATATTACAGAAATGGGTCTATTATGGTATGTTATAATGTACACGGTATGAAGTATGTTATGAATATGCTATAACTATAAGTATGTACAGGCTATGAACAGGATATAAATATGAAATAAAAACTATACAGAAATCTGAGATATACAGTTATACAGAAATGTGAACTATGCAGGTTATAAACAGTTGTAGGATTAAAAATTATCGTATGTACAGAATGATTATTTACACAGAACTATACAGTAGTGCAGTTAAGATAAGTGAGATATGTGGATAATTTCTATAGAGGTATATAAAGTGATAGTGATTGTGAGTGGTGGTTCAGTCCATGTTATTATTGTGTGTTTGAGGGTACGGTTGTCCATGTGTGTGTGTGTAGGTGGTTGTGGGTGTGTGTAGGTGGTTGTGGGTGTGTGTAGGTGGTTGTGGTTGTGTGTATGTTCAGTCCATGAGTTAACGTGGGTCAGATGTCAGGAGGCAGAGTTCAGGAGTCTGACAGCTGTGGGGAAGAAGCTGTTCCGGTACCTGGTGGTCTTAGTCCGGAGGCTCCTGTAGCGTGTGTGTGTGTGTGTGTGTGTGTGTGTGGGGAGGGGGGAGGGGGGGGGGGGGGGAGACAGGATTTGAAGTGTGCTAGGACCAGCTGCTCTAAGCACTTAGTGATGATGGGGGTGAGTGCTACTGGGCGGTAGTCGTTGAGGCTTGATGGGTTGGAGTTTTTGGGTATCGGGATGATGGAGGTGGATTTGAAGCAGGCCAGTACCACAGCGTGGGCCAAGGACAGGTTGAATATGTCTGTGAGCACTCCTGCAAGCTCCCAGAACACGCTCTGAGAACACGCCCGGGGATGCCATCAGGACCTGCAGCCTTGTGGACATTGATCCTGCTCAGCACCGCTCCTACATCGGTGGGGGAGAGACTCAGAGGTTGGTGGTCTGGCGTCACGTCTGTTTTGGTTGTGGTCGTGGGGTTCCTTCGCTCAAAACGAGCATAAAAGTTGTTGAGCTCGTTGAGGAAGGAGACATCAGAGGATGCAGTGGAGGGTTTGGTGGTCCTGTAGTCTGTAATGGTCTGGAGTCCTTGCCACATGCGTCGGGGGCTGGAGTTGGAGAAGTGTTCTTCTACCTTCTTTTTGTAGTGGTGTTTGGCTTTTTTGATGCCCTTCTTTAGATTAGCCCTGGCTGTACTGTAGGCGTGTGCATCTCCTGACCTAAAGGCGGTGTTGCGGGCCTTCAGGAGGAGACGAACATCCCGGTTCATCCAAGGCTTCTTAGATTATAGGTATTCCAGTAGAGGAGGATCTAGAAAAGCTCAAGCAGTTTATTCATGGTGGTGAGGTCAGCAGGGTAAAAGACTATTAAAAACAATGAATGGGAAGAGGGCTGGTAGCGTGTCAGCACTTCTGGACTTCAGGAGGCTATCCTGCCAGATAGAGTTCATATAGGATGCATGAGCTTTCCTTTTAGAGCATATGTTCCCCTGCCCCTCGGGTGCTATAAATGTCAAAGATATGGGCACATCGCTGCAGTTTGCAAGGGGAAACACAGGTGCCCCAGGTGTGGAGGTGAACACAGATGTGAGGATAGTGTACAGGATAAATGCAGTAACTGTGGGGGGCAGCACAGAGTTATGGGCGTTGTGAAGTCAGAAAGAAGGCCATGGAGGTCAAACAAGTTAAAGTAGTTCACAACATAAGTTACAGAGAGGCTGTCAACACGGTACAGAAGGCAAAGGACGAGACAGGAATGGTTCACCCTATGTCAACATCTGATTTAGTAGAGTCCCACACCTGGAGCTGATTCTGGGTAATCAGTTTGAGGATTTGAGCTCTGCGTTGACTCTCCGTCACCGCCAGTTTGTCAGCTACCTCAAGTTGGTAATTGGCTCCATGTTCCATGCTACTGGCTCTTTGTACTTCACTTACGTTGTTGTCCTGTGCTGTGTACTCACCTGACACTCCACACCACTTACCTTCAGCTGCAGCTTCTCTAGGACAATCTCTCCAGTCTGGAAACCTCTCTGATCCTTACCTGCCTGCCCTCCCCATCTCTCAGTCTCTCGGACACAGCAGAGCTCAGCCAGCTCATACCAATACCTGGCTACTCACCACCTTTCCCTCAAAGCCAAGCTCCACTCCAGCTACAAGTAAGCAAAATACCAGTTATACTCACCATCTCCAAGCCCCCTCTGCGCTCCACCATCCTAACACAAACAGCAGCTCATGGAATGAAATGTGAGTCACAACATTAATGAATATTTAGCCAACCTGCTGCTTTCATAGGTGATGTGTCACTGTGAGCTGTAGGACGGGAAATGGATGATGTGGTGATGATTCTTCATCCGATGTAAAAAGACTGAATCATTACTAAGTTTAGAGAACATCCTATGAAGCTTGCAGGCTCAGTCTGTCTGCAGAAAGATCTGCTGTCACAGGAGGAGACTGTGACCTCTGACCCCAGGTAAATGTCCAGTGCAACACTTTCAGGCAGAGACTCAGACCTGTGGAGGCCGCTCAGTGACGTCTCGGCAGCATGTGAACACAACCTGAGCTCTTTCACAAGTCTGAGCAAACCGTGATTATTTTACCACAGAAAGTAGATTCTGTTCATCTGGATGTTTTCAGTTGGAGAAACTCATCCAAGTAACTTCTTCGGCCTCAGCTGACTGCAGGTTTCCCCAACCTTCCAACCAAACTGAACATAATGACTGAAACTAGCACCGCTGCTGAGCACTTCAGTCCAGTGCTACTTCCTCAATGTACAAATTAGCCACAATGAGTGAAACTGGGGAACCCATGGCACACCCATTTTTTCCGCCTGTAGTACTGAGCCTTGTATATGAAACGTGGAATAAAGACACAGTTCAAACACTGTTTATAAGGTTGGAAACCTGCTGTTAATGAGGAGGTTCAAAGGAAGGTGGAGGTTGTTATTACCATGGCCTCATGCGGTCAGGATGTGAATAAAACAGCCACCAATCTATTGAAGTATCTCGGTTTATTGAACTGTAATCAGCAGCTCAGTTTCAGTTTTATTTGTCATATGCAAGTAAGCACAGGGTCATCATCGCAATGAAATGTATTTGACGAGCAGCAGACAGTCACTCAGCAGAATGGTACAGTAGAAGAAAATAAAATAAAATAATAGAAAAATAGTAAAGAGCAAAATATTAATAAGATGTAGTAAAAGAAAAAATAGATTTCCAGTTAACTTACTAAATATATATAATTCAATTCAATTCAATTTTATTTATATAGCGCCAAATCACAACAAATGTCGCCTCAAGGCGCTTCATAGATACAGAGAAAAGCCCAACAATCATATGACCCCTATGAGCAAGCACTTTGGCGACAGTGGGAAGGAAAAACTCCCTTTTAACAGGAAGAAACCTCCGGCAGAACCAGGCTCAGGGAGGGGCGGGGCCATCTGCTGTGATTGGTTGGGGTGAGAGAAGGAAGACAGGATAAAAGACATGCTGTGGAAGAGAGACAGAGATTAATAACAGATATGATTCAATACAGAGAGGTCTGTTAATACATAGAGAGTGAGAAAGGTGACTGGAAAGGAAAAACTCAATGCATCATGGGAATCCCCGGCAGCCTACATCTATTGCAGCATAACTAAGGGAGGATTCAGGGTCACCTGGTCCAGCCCTAACTATATGCTTTAGCAAAAAGGAAAGTTTTAAGCCTAATCTTAAAAGTAGAGATAGTGTCTGTCTCCCGAATCCAAACTGGAAGCTGGTTCCACAGAAGAGGGGCCTGAAAACTGAAGGCTCTGCCTCCCATTCTACTTTTAAATACTCTAGGAACAACAAGTAGGCCTGCAGAGCGAGAGCGAAGTGCTCTAATAGGGTAATATGGTACTACAAGGTCATTAAGATAAGATGGGGCCTGATTATTTAAGACCTTGTATGTGAGGAGCAGGATTTTGAATTCAATTCTGGATTTAACAGGAAGCCAATGAAGGGAAGCCAAAACAGGAGAAATATGCTCTCTCTTTCTAGTCCCTGTCAGTACTCTTGCTGCAGCATTTTGGATTAACTGAAGGCTTTTCAGTGAGTTTTTTGGACATCCTGATAATAATGAATTGCAGTAGTCCAGCCTGGAAGTAATAAATGCATGAACTAGTTTTTCAGCGTCACTCTGAGACAGGATATTTCTAATTTTAGAGATGTTGCGCAAATGGAAGAACGCAGTCTTACATATTTGTTTAATATGTGCGTTGAAGGACATATCCTGGTCAAAAATGACTCCAAGGTTCCTCACAGTGTTACTGGAGGCCAAGGTAATGCCATCCAGAGTAAGAATCTGGTTAGATACCATATTTCTAAGCTTTTCAGCGCCGAGTACAATGACCTCAGTTTTATCTGAGTTAAGAAGCAGAAAGTTAGTGGCCATCCAGGTCTTTATGTCTTTAAGACATTCCTGCAGTTTAACTAATTGGTGTGTGTTATCTGGCTTCATAGACAGATAGAGCTGGGTGTCATCTGCATAGCAGTGTAAATGTATGCTATGTCTTCTAATGATGCTGCCTAAGGGAAGCATGTATAATGTAAACAGAATTGGTCCTAGCACTGAACCCTGTGGAACTCCATAATTAACCTCAGTGTGTGAAGAGGACTCTCCATTTACATGCACAAATTGGAGTCTATTAGATAGATATGATACAAACCACTGCAGTGCAATACCTGTAATACCTACAGCATGTTCTAATCGCTCTAATAGGATATTATGGTCGACAGTATCGAATGCTGCACTAAGGTCAAGAAGGACAAGCACAGAGATGAGTCCACTGTCAGAGGCCATAAGAAGATCATTTGTAACCTTCACTAAAGCTGTTTCTGTGCTGTGATGAGCTCTGAAACCTGACTGAAACTCTTCAAATAAACCATTCCTCTGCAGATGATCTGTTAGCTGTTTGACAACTACTCTTTCAAGGATTTTTGATATGAAAGGAAGGTTGGAGATTGGCCTATAATTAGCTAAGACTGCTGGGTCTAGAGATGCTTTTTGAGTAAAGGTTTAACTGCAGCCACCTTGAAGGCCTGTGGTACATAGCCGATTATTAGAGATAGGTTGATCATATATAAGATCGAAGAATTAATCAATGGCAGGACTTCTTTGAGCAGTTTTGTAGGAATGGGGTCTAAAAGACACGTTGATGGTTTGGAGGAAGTAATTATTGAAGTTAACTCAGAAAGATCGATTGGAGAAAAAGAGTCTAACTTAACATCAATGGAACTAAGAGTAGCTGTAGATAATATTACATCTGTGGGATGATTATTGTTAATTTTTTCTCTAATGATAAAAATTTTATTTGTGAAGAAGTTCATGAAGTCATTACTAGTTAACGTTAAAGGGATGGTTGGCTCAAAAGAGCTCTGACTTTTTGTCAGCCTGGCTACAGTGCTGAAGAGAAACCTGGGGTTGTTCTTATTTTCTTCAATCAGTGATGAGTAGTAAGCTGTTCTGGCTTTGCGGAGGGCTTTCTTATAAAGCAACAAACTATTTCTCCAGGCTAAATGATGATCCTCTAAATTTGTGACACGCCATTTCCTCTCCAGGTTACGAGTCATCTGCTTTAGGGTACGTGTTTGAGAATTATACCACGGGGTCAGGTACTTCTGATTAGAGACCTTAGTTTTCACTGGAGCTACAGTATCCAGAGTCGTACGTAGTGAGGAGGTGAAATTATTAACAAGATAATCGACCTCTGTTGGGGTAGCGTTCAGATAGCTGCTCTGCTCTGTGTTGGTACAGGGCATTGAAGATGATAACAGTGGCTGGATTATATTCTTAAACTTAGTTACAGCGCTTTCAGAAAGACATCTACTTTGATAAAGTCCACTCTCCACTGCTGCGTAATCAATTATTGTAAATGTAAATGTTATCAAGAAATGATCAGACAGGAGAGGGTTTTCAGGAAACACTGTTAAATGTTCAGTTTCTATGCCATATGTTAAAACAAGATCTAGAGTGTGATTAAAGTGGTGGGTGGGTTCTTTTACATTTTGAGAGAAACCAATTGAGTCTAACAACAGATTAAATGCCATGTTGAGGCTGCCATTTTTAGCATCAACATGGATGTTAAAATCACCCACAATAATTATTTTATCTGAGCTCAGAACTAAATCAGATATAAAGTCTGAGAAATCAGACAGAAACTCTGTATAAGGCCCAGGTGGACGATAGATGATAACAAGTAAGACTGGTTTCTGAGTTTCACAGCTGGGGTGGACAATGCTAAGCATCAGGCTTTCAAATGAATTAACAGTCTGTCTTGGTCTTTCATTAATTAATAGACTGGTGTGAAAAATTGCTGCCACACCGCCCCCTCGACCTGTGCTTCGAGGTTTCTGGTAGTTAGAATGACTCGGGGGTGTTGATTCATTTAAACTAACATAATCATCCTGCTGCAACCAGGTTTCTGTAAGGCAGAGTAAATCAATTTGTTGATCAATTATTAAGTCATGTACTAACAGAGACTTGGAGGAGAGAGGCCTAATATTTAATAATCCACATTTCACTGTTTTACTCTTTGGTTCAGATGTGGATACTGTATTGTTCTTTCTTTGTAAATGTTTAAGTTGTTTGTTGCTGGTTTTTAGTTTGTTTTTTGTCTTTTTGGAAGCAGACACAGTCTCTATGGAGATGGGTTTTTGGGGGGGTAGCAGGAGGAGAGAAGCTGCAGAGAGGCGTGTAAGACTGCAACTCTGCTTCCTGGTCCCAACTCTGGATAGTCATATTTTGAGGGGTTTAATAAATTTGTTGATATTTCTAGAAATGAGAGCTGCTCCATCCAAAGTGGGATGGATGCCATCTCTCCTAACAAGACCAGGTTTCCTCCAGAAGGTTTGCCAATTATCTATGAAGCCCACATCGTTTCTGGGACACCACTCAGACAGCCAGCAATTTAAGGAGAACATGCGGCTAAACATGTCACTCCTGGTCTGATTGGGGAGGGGACCAGAGAAAACTACAGAGTCCGACATTGTTTTGGCAAAGTTGCACACCGATTCAATATTGATTTTAGTGACCTCCGATTGGCGTAACCGGGTGTAATTACTGCCGACGTGAATTATGATTTTACTAAATTTCCGTTTACCCTTAGCCAGCAGTTTTAAATTTCCTTCAATGTCGCCTGCTCTGGCCCCTGGAAGACAATTGACTATGGTTGCCGGTGTCTCTAGCTTCACATGTCTGAGAACAGAATCACCAATTACCAGAGTTTGACCCCCAGCGGGTGTGTCACCGAGTGGGGAAAAACGGTTAGACACATGAACGGGTTGGTGGTGTACCTGGGGCTTCTGTTTAGGACTATGCTTCCTCCTCACCGTTACCCAGCCGTCTTTCCCCAGCTGCTTGGGATCTGCCGGGGAACAGCTAGCGGGGCCTACGCTATCTTCGGCTGCACCAGCTACAGGGGCCTGGCTAGCTAAGGGTGAGAGAAGGGTGCAAAGCCGAGTCTCCAGTTCAGTAATCCTGGCCTCCAGAGCTGCAAATATGCTACATTTGTTACAGATATCATTACTGCTAAAGGAGGCCGAGGAGTAACTAAACATCTGACACAATGAGCAAGAAAGTGCAGGAGGGACAGGTGAAGTAGCCATGGTGCTAACGGGTCGGCTACGAGCTAAGCTAGCGAAACAGTACAGAGACAGTGAGTGAATACTATAAATTAGGTAGTGAGTACACAGAAAGTGTGCTTCGGATGAAGCACGTGAAGATTATACTGTGAAAAAAGAATGTATTTAAAAGTTGTTAATTAAACTGCTAAGCAAATAAGCTACTCAGAAACACCACTGTGTTTGAGCAGGAACAGGAAGCGATACTATACCACAGAGCGAGCGAACACCATATATTATATATACATATATATATATATGTATATATAAATATATGTACACACTAGTGATTAAATAAAGAAAATCTTAAATAGGAATGTGGAGGGGGGGGCAGAGGGGATATTGCACAGGAATGAGCAGCAGTACAAAAGTTTTTGTTTTTTGTGGCAGTTGTTAGCGTCAAATCCGGCTCAAGCAAGAGTCTTTCTCTTATGCTGGGGTTAGACACATGTAGCTGATCACGGATCATTTCTTCTGTCCTGTCATCAAACATTTAGAAGCAACTCAGTTCAGAGATATCAGCAACAACATCTACCTTGGGTGAAAAGTGTTGTTCAGTAACAGCAGAGGCGAAAGTATCACCTGTATTTGGCAGTGAGTAGAAAATCCTTCTGTTTCCAAGCAGTGAAGTAAAGTAGCTCTTCTTCGTGCTTCAGGCCAAGCATTCCCTGTTGCATTGATCACAAGCAAATAATTGTTGAACATACGCATCCACATGTTGAAGGGCAAAGCAGGATCTCCAGGGCAAAAACATCGGCGGTGGATGGACGTTTGCAGCCATGATGGCTGCCATGAAGCAGAAAAAACACGCAGGGTTACTCGCTGCCAAAATGTAGCAGCGGCCGGTAATGAACCAGTCCTCATCAAGGAATAGTGCTCTTTAATGAATTCAGCACAGACTTTACATCGTAGGGAGACACATCAAGTTATCAGTTAGCTATCTTAACTATATTCTAACTCTAAAATTTTACCGACTCCACTTTACTCTTATTTCGCGACACCACCCTCTAGTGGTGCAATATGGTACAATCATTACAGGACACAACACAGGTGGACATGATCAAGCTAATGAAGTTTCTCCCTTTTTCTATTGTTGTTGGAGACCAGAGATGGGAGAGTGCCAGACAGCTGGTGGATGTATGTGCCGAACCAGGAGAACAGTAACACGGGAACAGTGTATCGGGTCACGGTCCTTTCTACAGTTACCTTTCATAGCCATTCTAACCCTTTTGTGTCAAGTTCTGTGTATGTTATCAGGCCCACTCACCAGGGTAAACTTCTGATCAGGATCATTTGGGTAATTTGTGTCGTGATTGTGATTTAAAAAGAGTAAACACCGTTGTTTGACAATAAATGTCTTCAGCCAACCACTAACCATGAGTGAAAGAAAAACTTGTCTGAAAAATGGTTAAGAAATCATGAATTCTGCCAGGATATGCACAACTGTACAGCATTTTAATCATCTTTGCAACAGACTCCAGTTTCAGTTCACCTTTATGTGTTATACATACCGTATTTTTTGGATTATAAGGCACTTTAAACGAAACAAAACAGTCAGATGAGTCAAACTTTACTCAGCTCGTTCTTCTTGCTTCCTCCACTTCTGTATCATTGATTCATTAATGTTGAATTCTCTCCAGTGGCTCTATTCCCATGTTGTTGCAGTATATTAATGACTAACCTCGTATTGTGGATGGATTATCTCAATTGTTCTCCTGACTGAAGTTTGGTCCGTTTACAGCTTCCTGCCATGTGATTGCATTTGTCCCTAACCATCAGGAACCTTCATGTTAACTTTTATCCAGTGGAAAAAGTGTTAGCGTTCACCCTCCAGCTTCACTGCGTTTATGCTATGCTAACATAGCTGTTTTGCTAGCGATCACGTAGCACATCATTATATAGCAGCTAGCCCAACTTCAGTAACCCTACAAACGCCACTGCTGTTTAGTTTTCTGTCTTTATTTATGTTGGAAGTGATAGCAGAGCTGTACGTTTGAATTTTTTCAGAAATCTCTCAGTCAGAACATGGTATATCATGTTTAGATGGAAGCTAGCGAGCTAACTTCCTGCTAACTTTTTAACTCTGTTAAATTTAATAAATTCTGTTTTCATGGATGCCTGGATGTTAAACTTAATTGTTTTTGGGTTTTTTGCAGCAATATGTTTATTGAGTTTTTAGAACACAAAATACAGGTCAAATAAATCGTATACAGAAACAGATTACTCATCAGGAAAATAAATAAAACAAAGAACAAAAAACCCAGATGGACTATATAAAGTGTGATTCCACCAAATCCCTCACAGTTATATCTTCTATCACGTTATGTCTCTCCAAATTATGTGACTCCAGGTTCCCCGGATTCCACCAACACTTGTGAAAGGTCTGCTCCTTCTATAATATAATATATTCTATAATATAAAAGGTTTCCAAACAATTTCAAACAGCTCCTTCTTCCCTTTCAAAATATAGGTTATCTTTTCCACAGCCAGAGATGGGGACATGTCCCGTAACCAATGCCCCAGTTTTGGTCTATCAATTTTTCTCCAATACAATTAGATGTTTAGCATGTAAGAGGCACATATTTGTGAGGGTCCTTATTTCTTTTGAATTGTAGGAGTTGGTGAATAAAGTCCCAATAAAAATAATTTGGGGTCTGAATTTAGAGTTATACTTACCATACTATTTATTGCTAAAGTTATCTCCCTCCAGAACTTCCGTATCTCCTCACATTCCCGTAAGCAGTGGAAAAGAGTTCCCTTTACTATACCACATTTCACACACGTATCTGGGATATTATTATCAAATGAATGCAACTTAACAGGGGTTAGAGAAGTTGGGATGGACCAGTTAACCTGTAAAAGCTGCAATCTTGTGTTAACAGTTAGAGCATGAGCTTTTAAGCACACCGATTTCCATTCTTCTAAAGATATCTGTTCCTATATCGTTCTTCCGCGCGTTCAGCCGGCAGGCAGAGGATTCAGTAGAATTGAAATAAACATATCATACAAATATGAGATCTGCCGCTCTGTGTAGGGATGGTGAGAAACTGCTTTTTCTATTAGTGATAGGTCAGGTAGGGTCAAACTGTTATTTTGTGAGGTTGCCACAAAGCTCCTTACTTGTAAATATCTAAAAATAACGTGTTTTATGTAAGTTAAAATTTTAACTGTCAGCTGTTCAAATGACATCATTACACCATCACAAAAAAGGTCTTCGATCTTATTCAGCCCAGACCTAGTCCAAGTTCGAAATCCTGCATCGATCATACCAGGTTTAACATGTTCGTTTCCCTGAATCGGACTAAAATGAGACAGGGGTTTCCTTACTCCCAAAACTTCATGTACTTTGTGCCATACATTGATCATGTTCAAAATAATAGGATTGCTATGCTTCTTTTAAGAGGTTTAAATGCGCTGAGTACAAATATGCACTCAAGGGCAGTTCTGAATTAAGTAAGAACGATTCCATGTAAACCCATGCCGGAGGTGGATCAGATGGTACATCATCATACACAACTGTGCAGCCCAACAGTACCACTGAAAGTTAGGAGCATTAAGCCCACCCCTGTCAAATGGCAGATATAGTAGAGTTAACTGAAGCCGATGGCAACGATTTTGCCAAACTTGCTCGTTTCATTCAGCAACATTAAAGAGGATTTAGAGTTGTTTACTTTGCATCCAGAGAAGCGTCCAAAGGAGCTAATTATGTTTAATAAAGTTGAAATTGAGCTATCTAGTTGTCTCAAAAAGAGCGCAACATCATCCGCATAAAGTGCTATCCGGTTGTCTTGGTTGCCCAATTCAATACCAGTAATCTCTACGTGCTTCCTAACAGCCACGGCCAATGGTTCTATGGCCATCGTGAAGAGAAGTGGCGATAGAGGGCACCCTTGATGGGTTCCATGAGAGATATTAAAGGCCAGAGAGACAATATTATTAGTGAGAATTTCAGCAGCGGGCTGGGAGTAAAGAGGTTTTACTTATTTACAAAACTTATTACCACATTCAATTCGAGCCAGTACATCAAATAAGTAAGGCCATTCAACTCTGTCAAAGCGTTAGTGTCTGTTAACCTTCGTGCGTGACCCTCAAAAGCGCTGGATACAATATCCCGTAACGAATTCCTTTGGCTCGCAGCTTCTGTTTATAGTTCTTTTGTTATTTATGAAGCTCTGCCGAAATATCTGGGAAAAACATCACTTGCTGGTTTTTGTAGAAGAACTTCCCTTTCTGTCGAGATTCTGGATTAACACTTTGGCTGCGTTCACTCTGCAGGTCTTAATGCTCAAATCTGATTTTTTTGTCTGCTCGTTCACACTACAAATAAAATGCGACAGCAAATGCGCTCTAGTGTGAACGCTCAAAGCGCCCGCATGCGCAAAAGAAGACGTCACACACAACGCGCTCAGTTTAGACCCAGAGCAACAGTAGTGTTTGACTGATGGCCTTAATATAAAGACTTGTTTACATTTCCCAGTTTCCTTTAAGTTATAAAGTTATTTTGTTATCTACATTTGGCCTAATAATGATCCTTATTGCTGTTTTAGAGGAGCGGTGCTTCAAAGGATAGTTGCAGATTTCTGTCAGAATCTGCAGATTATACAGCACAAATAAAATGTTCACGTTGTCTTCCCAACAGTTTCACGGGATGGAAGCGATCACGATGTCTTCTCCGGCGCTGATAATTGGCGTCTGTCTTGTGTCAGTGACGTAAAAGACGTATTTAATGCGACTTTAGTCGCTTTCTAAAACATCAGATATGTATCGGATTCAGCTCCACATACAAAAGTGACCCAGATCGGATTTGAAAATATCGGATTTGTGCCATTCACACTGTGTTCAAACCATCATCGGATATGGGTCACATTGGGTCAGAAAAGTCAGATTTGATGCGCTTTCACCTGCAGTGTGAACGTAGCCTTAGTCTCTGACGTTAACAAACTTCCAAATGACGGGCCGAGGCACCTCAGGATTATTTGAGAGAAGACTGTGACATCCTTCAACATCCAGTGGGCTCCTTAGCGCGCTTCGGAGAGCCAGCTCTTCATGAAAGCGCATGCATCTCCTCGTTCTGCTCCTTCAGGTAGGTTGATCACTCTCAAGTTGGATCTGCGACTTCTTCCCTAGGTCATTGATCTTTGAACGGAGCGTCTCTGCCTCCTTTTCCAGCTTTTTAACTGCGATTCTCCACTTGTGTCACTCTCTCAACACATCCCTGTATGTCTTCTCGCACAGCGGAAAGCAAACGGTCCAGTCTGCCGGAAAACTCTGACTTAAGTGTGTCGATAGCGTTCATAATTTCACATTTATTTTCAACTGGCGGTGTGTTGATGTAACATCCTTGTTAGTTTTGTCCTCGTCCTCAACGCCATCATGTAGCACGCTAGCCGCAAACTTTGTCATGTCCATTTCCTTGTGAGACATTTACCTTGTTTAGTTGGCATTTTAGCTTGTCTCTTCCTTCCGGTATAACAAGATAAGAGTTTATAAAACTGAAGTAGGAAATTTCAGAATTGGAAAAAAAATGCAGCAGAGCTCCGAAACATGTGGCTTACTGCTACACCGTCTTAGCCAGAAGTCTAATTTAATTGTTACACCTGGTAGAGAAGCCACACTGATCATTTTATTCAAGATGAAAGAATTTAGTTTTTAACTCTCAGTGATGCACAGTGTTCGTTTGACTTTGGGACCTGAAGCAGACGGAGTTTTGGACCCAGATTACTCCACGAGGATCATGACTAAGGTAGCCATAATGATCTGAATATCCATCAAGCGGTGCGGCTTCGTAGCTTCGTAGCTTACCAAAGTCGTACTAAAACATTTATTGACAGATTTTTGAGCGCTGTGTACCACATAAAAATCTGGTTGAGGTCAGTAAGCACAACCAGAATTCATACATAAGGTACACTGGATTATAAAGCGCACTGTCGATTTTTGAGAAAATTAAAGGATTTTAAGTTTGCCTTATACTCCAAAAAATATGGTACATAAGGTTACAGATTTTTAGGATTGCCTCTAAAGGCTGAAAAGAAACCCCAAAACAAGTGGATGAAATCAAAAAATAAATGAACGCATGAGAAGAAACAACGTGCTCTAAACAGACCATTACAGACTAAAGCAGGCAGAAAGGGCCAGAGGGATTCTGAGTCTCAAATAAAACAGTGACCACAAACAGGAATACAGCATAAAAGACAGATATTTCTGGAAAACAACAACCTGTGAGAGTTCTCATGCAGTCTATCAAATTCCCACTAAAATGTTTTATGAGCCTCTGGCTTCTCACCTGTGTGAGTTTTCTTGTGATACATCAATATACTTTTTTGACTGAAACTTTTCCCACATGTATCACAGGTATATGGCCTCTCACCTGTGTGAGTTTTCTTGTGAATATACAAACGACTGCTTGAACTGAAACGTTTCCCACATGTATCACAGGGATATGGCCTCTCACCTGTGTGAGTTCTCATGTGAATATACAAATGACTGCTTCGAGTAAAACTTTTCCCACATGTATCACAGGGATATGGCCTCTCACCTGTGTGAGTGATAAGGTGGTATTTCCAGGTACTTCTATCAGTGAAGCTTTTGCCACATGTGTCACAAGCAAACAGCTTTTCACCTGTGTGGGTTTTCTTGTGAATATACAAATTACTGCTTTGACTGAAGCTTTTCCCACATGTATCACAGTGATATGGCTTCTCACCTGTGTGGGTTCTCATGTGGATATACAAAGTACTGCTTCGACTGAAACTTTTCCCACACGTATCACAGGGATATGGCCTCTCACCTGTGTGGGTTCTCATGTGATCATATAAATTACTGCTTCGACTGAAACTTCTCCCACATGTATCACAGGGATATGGCCTCTCACCTGTGTGGGTTACAAGGTGACGTTTCCACGTACTTCTAGCTCTGAAACTTTTCCCACAGGTATCACAAGAATACGGTTTCACATCAGTGTGGGGTTTCTTTTTTTGGGATTGACTCTTGATGGATTTTTGGCAAACACCAGACTCTCTACCTGTGGCAGCATTGCAGGGACTCTCTGACACAGTCCAGCTCTCTACATCATCATGACTTCTGTCTCGCTTCTGTCTCTTCTTTGGCACTGAGGTCACAGTTTCACTTAACCCTGACTCTTCACACTTGCTGGATTCTTCATCCGTGCTTTCACTTTGAGGAGAGTCATCACAGAGGAGCTGCTCCTCGTCTCCTCCTGGTTTACTGTGCTCTCCTTCCTCAGCAGCAGTCACCATAAAGGTATCCGTCTCCTCCTTCAGTCCCAGCTGCTCTCCCTCCTGACTGCTGCACAGTTCCTCCTGTTCCTCTTTAATCTGTGGAGCTTCTGGTTCCTCCACACTGGAGCTCCTCTCCTGGTTCCAGAGCTGCTGCTCAGGGAGAACCTCCTCCTCCTCACGGACCTCCTGCTTTGGGACGTCTGGAGCGACAGAAGAAAGAAGTTACTGATGCAACCGCAGAAACATTAACAGGACTTTACAGGATGACTGCATCACTCATGAATGTGGACAGGCACCTGAGTTCACCTGTGTCGTGGTTTAAAAGCCACAAAGACGCTGTGTTTAGAGAAAATGGGTCTCAATTGTTCCCATACTGCTGACACATACGGGATCACTGAGGGTTTTTTCTTCTCCAGCTTTGACCAAAGTCCAGCTGGGATAACCACAGGGTCAGCTTTTAGATGTCCCCCATTGCTGATGGAAATCTCACAGTCTAAGAAGGCTAACCTGCCTTTCATATCCTCCCTGGTGAATTTGATGTGTCAGTCCACCGAATTAATGTGATCCGTGAATTGTGGTACGTCCTGAGATTTGATTTTCACACAGGTGTCACCTTCGGCACAAACGATTATTCTGATAGTTGGCTAATCACCGATTATTTTTGCGATTAGTCGACTAATCAGATCATGAATCCACCAGCATGTTGGCTCTTATATAACTATCATTAGCTTACAGCTTGAAGTGTTTAAGATATGTGCTAACTAAAAATAAAGACAAGATGATAGTTTATTAAACTTTTAATGACATTTGCAGATTGTTTCGGTGAAGTTAAGTAAACTCAGCCGTCTGCTCCTTTCTATCTAAAATATAACAGGACACTGGAGTAAATTCTCAAACATCTCACACTTCTGTTTAGTCAGTTTTCTGCTTGACGTTTATTCAGCTGTGTGAAAAGTAGAGATGGCACGATACCACTTTTATGTCCGATACTGATATCATAAATTTGGATATCGGCAGATATCAATATCGTGTATTTTTTAATCAATAAAACAGTTTTTAATATCTTGCTGCATTTTGTATAAGTTCATACTCCAGTTTAAATAAACAACAACACTAAAGCTATTCTGTTATACCTGTATGTAAAAAACACACTGCAGCCAAAATATTTCATAGTTCAGCAAAACTGATCAATCTAATAAACTTAAACCTCCATCCTCCTATTCTGGTATTTTAAAGAGTACTTAGCAGAAATATTAAACAGCCTGACTAATAGGGTTGCAAACTCCCAGCAACCAAAAAAAAATGCACAGAAATAAATTATTTTTCAAGAATAATTAAATAGATTCAACATCTTTCTTCAACAGAGCTGCAGACTGCACAGATGGTTCCCAAAGGAAAAAGTACTGTAGCTTACTAGGGTATATTAGACTTAACAGTTACTATATACAGTAATGGACTTCTATACATTTTACATCAGATTAAAACTTTGGGTGTGAGATTCAGATAATTATTTATTAAAAGCTCGACATTTTAAATGAGAATAAGAAAGAAAAGTATGTCTTTGTGCCCCCTTTTCCCTGTTCATGCCCTATCGGCCCCCCTGGCTACACTTTGCTAGCTCCGCCCCTGCACAGTTACGTCAGCTGTAGAAAAAGATCCTGGTGTAGAAAGTGTTATGAATAAACATATTCTCATATTGTCTAATTATATTGTTTTATGTACTTTAATAATGAAGGCTTGAAAAGGCCACTTTTGACTCAAACTAAGTGCTCAGCCACTGAAAAACAGGAAGTTAGTGTGCAGCTGTACAAGTATATTAATAAACACAGGAAACTACACAGAAAAGAGGAACTACTAACATATAAGGATTTGTTTGTATCGAAACTGTGACGTGTAAAGTACCAAAATAACACCTTTATGAGACACATGTTTAGCTTCTAATGTCAGAGATTCTGCAGCTGGCTTTGGGCTGTGCAGGCAAGATGATTGAATAAAGAACTATAAATGTTTGGACCACTCTGGGTTTTCTCTGCTCGGTCATGGGGATCAAAGAATTGGGTTTAATATTTAATAAAATCTAACAACAGCTCATCAAGCTTAAACGTGCTGCTGTTGTTTATCTGCTGGTTTCCTCTTTCTGGTGCAAAGTGGGCGATAAACTAACAAGAGAGACGATCAGCTGATCATTGATCAGTTTCATGATTGAAGTAGAAACAGGAGAGAGAGAGAGGCAGTCGCTCCATAGTTAGCCAACTAACACAAAGGGGCGCTGCTCTGTTTTAACTCTGTTCTTAACCGTGGTTTTTTTGCCGAGATGAGATCTTCTCCACCTCAGTTTTATTGTTGTTGGCGATATTCACCTGGAGTCTTTCACTCTCACTGACAATCACTTATACACACACGAGGAACTGTTGGTGGTCCTGTTTGTCTATGTACGACTCTTCTAATGCTCAGATGTGATTCTTGGTGAGGATTTATTTGCCCGGTTGAAGACTAATTTTGGAAAGCCCCGCCGCTTGAGAAAACGTGGAAACAAAGGCAGCGTGCGTCGGCGTGTAAGAAAACTTCGGAGGAAGAATCGTGTCTCTGCTTTCTGTGATTCTGGCCAACGTCCAGTCTCTTAGGAACAAAACGGATGAATTACAGGGAAATGTGCTTCATCTACGGGAACACGGGGAGGCTGATGGCGCTTACCGAGACGTGGCTGACTGATATGACAGTGACACTTCACTGTGAATCAGCGGCTTTGGGAGCCCTGTCAGATCGGATTTTATTCTTGGTGATTTTAACAATTGTAATCTTAAGAAATCACTGAACATTTCTTTCAACATCTCACTCGTCCTACAAGGAATAACAAAACGCTGGATTTGTGTTATGGACCAATTAAGGGGCACATAAGTCTGTGGCCGGACCTGCGCTAAGATCACAATGTTGTTCATCTCCTCCCTGCTTACAGATCTGTGGTTAGGAGGGAGCAGGTGAAGCGGACTAATGTCTGGACAAAAGACAGTTGTGTTGCCCTTCAGGATGTTTTGATTGCACTGACTGGTCCTTGTTTCAAGAGAGCACTTCACTGATGTGGTGTGTAGCTACATCTGTTTCTGCAAACACTCTGTGGTTCCAGTCACCTTTCTCACTCACTATGTATTAACAGACCTCTCTGCATTGAATCATATCTGTTATTAATCTCTGTCTCTCTTCCACAGCATGTCTTTATCCTGTCTTCCTTCTCTCACCCCAACCAATCACAGCAGATGGCCCCGCCCCTCCCTGAGCCTGGTTCTGCTGGAGGTTTCTTCCTGTTAAAAGGGAGTTTTTCCTTCCCACTGTCGCCAAAGTGCTGCTCATAGGGGGTCATATGATTGTTGGGTTTTTCTCTGTATCTATGAAGCGCCTTGAGGCGACTTTTGTTGTGATTTGGCGCTATATAAATAAAATTGAATTGAATTGAAGTGTGAGAGGAAAACCCCAACCCTGCCTCACAGCAGCGTCCTCGGGTGAGTTTAAAGCTGAATGTTTGTTTAAACAGAGACACATCCACCTTCTGTCGTCCAGAAACATCCCTGCAGCCTCAAAGTAAACGTCCCACAGAGCTGTGATCAGGATCCTCCCTCAGAGGGACACTCACCTGTCCTGTGCAGCTTGATTTCGGGTTTCCAGGTGATATCCAGCAGTCTGCGCTGACGCTCCATCTCTTCCTCGTACTGCACAGGATCATTATGAACTTCAGGCTCCTCCTTCAGTCCCAGCTGCTCTCCCTCCTGACTGCTGCACAGTTCCTCCTCTTCCTCTTTAATCTGTGGAGCTTCTGGTTCCTCCACACTGGAGCTCCTCTCCTGGTTCCAGAGCTGCTGCTCAGGGAGAACCTCCTCCTCCTCCTCCTCACAGACCTGCTGCTGTGGGACGTCTGGAGGACAGAAGAAAGAAGTCACAACCACAGAAACATTAACAGGACTTTACAGCATGACTGCGTCGCTCGTGTGTGAGAGTAAAGCCGTCCAATCAGCTGTAAGTCACTGATCTCAGATCTGCATTTATTCAGACAAACATCTGGAAGGTGAAGCCCCCTCAGCACAGCAGCAGCACCGCACTGCCACTACACTTCATAAATTCAATATCAGCTTTCACTGTGCGAGGCTGCACATTAAACTCTGTGTCACTTCTTTCAGTCGCGTCCGTGACTCTGAACAACAACATGGTTTGTTTTTCTCACACGTGTGGAAATGTGACCACGGGAACCGTGCACGTGCTGTGGACGACTTTAGCTTTTATGTGACATCATCACAAAGGGCCCGGGCGACCACTCTAACGTCACTGATGGAGAAATAAAAAAGACTGATTGTTATGACGTTAACACTGAACTCTTTACAGCAGAAGAAGAAAGGAAATCAAGGAAAAACCTTTTCAGGCTGGATTACTGAGTTTAGAAGGTGCACCTGAACGCACCATCAAACACACGTTTCACCGCCAAACAAAAAGTTTTTCAAACGATTCACAGGATTGAGTGATGGATGCAGGTCAGAGAAAAGCTCAGATCAGGCTGATTTCAGCGCCTGCTGTTTGAATGGAGCGCAGTGCAGTCCTGTCCTCTGTTTGCTCTTTGTTAGCTCACATCTCCAAAAAGTCCTCACAATCAGAAACGTCCCGCAGAGCTGTGATCAGGATCCTCCCTCAGAGGGACACTCACCTGTCCTGTGCAGCTTGATTTCGGGTTTCCAGGTGATATCCAGCAGTCTGCGCTGACGGTCGATCTCTTCCTCGTACTGGACGATCGTTTTTTCAAACTCCAAGAATATTTGTTCAGCAGCAGCAGTTAGTCGCTCGTTGATAAACTCTCTCAGATACTGAACTGAAGGCATTGTTGCTGCCACAGCTCACACACTCAGCTCACACACAGCACAAAGCCTCCAAAAGTTCACGCTGGAACAACCAAACTGCCGCCTTTTAAAAATGTTTACTTCCGCCTGTGTCCCGCTCTAAAGTTCCGGCAGGAAGAGGATGTTCAAATACTTTGTTCCGCTTGGAATAAACGTCCTTTTTTCTTCCTAAAACCTATTTAAATGCACCAAACTGAGCCATAAATACATAAACAGCGTGTTATAAATAATAAAGGACAGAAAATGGAAAGAAAAGGCCTCATTCACATCTTTAAAATCGTTGACAGCCTGACTCAGATTCATCAGACAGAAGACAAACTGGCTGTGTTGTATAATGTTGGTGTAATAGGGAACGGATTGGTTTTTATACCAGGAGGGGGCGCTGTATTTTAGAGGAGCAACAGGGTAGCACACATTAATTGTCCCAAAATTTCATCTTGAAAATTAATGATCACATCATAAATTACAGGAACAAGGCAATGAACTTGGGCGTGTGGTTCGACACAGCTCTGCTTTTAGTCTCATGTGAAAGAGACAACAAGGACCGCCTGTTATCACCTAGGGAACGTTGCTAATATCACGTGACACTGCACAGGTTCTTGTCCATGCATTGATTTGCACATCGATTATTGTAACGCTCTTTTTTCTGGGTTACTGAGGTTTACAGATGTTACAAAATGCAGCTGCTCACATTTTAACCAAAACTGCGAAATGTGAGTGCATTACCCCAGGACTCAAAGGTCCTGTTGCTCAACTACAGACTTTAAATGGTTTGGCGCCTTCATATCTCTCTGAGCTTTTGCACCTCTACGTTGCGTCCTGTGCTCTCCGATCTCAGGATACTGACCTAAGAGTTCCTAAAGCATGAAAAAAAAAATATTGGGGAGCGAGCTTTTTTCTTTTGTGCCACATTTTTGTGGAACAACCTCCCTCAAGATATTAGGCCGGGAAGGTCATCCAGGTCATCGTAGTCTAAGGAGCTTGCAAAGAAAAGCGTCTGGACTTCTTTAAGGTGCTTGAAGACGTTTCATCCGAGAAGCTTCTTCAGATCTAAGGTCAAATGGTGGAGAGTCCCAGATATAAGCCCTGTGGGAGTTTCCCCCCACAGAGGGACAATGGACCCCCAATGATCCTCTACCAAATCCCACAACACAAGGTGTGAAAACAGGTGTAGGTCACAGTACGGGAATATTCTCAATAAAAGACAAGTGACCTCAGCAAAGCGCTCTAAGGAAACAAAAGCCAGGACGAACACTGATGAGAGCTCATCCATGTGCTCAACATGACCACAGAAGATGAGCTGCTGCTACGATGCAAAGACAGAATCAAGAGCAACTATAAATGTGCTGCACACAGTATTTGTTAACTGTGAACTTACCGATCAGCACATGTACTGGCATGCAAGATTAAATCATCTGCAGACAACGATTTCCACAAACAGGACAAGTAGGAGAAGGAGGCAGCACGGTGGCACGGTGGTTAGCACTGTTGCCGCACAGCAAGAAGGTCCTGAGTTCAATTCCACCATCAGGTCTTTCTGTGTGGAGTTTGCATGTTCTCCCCGTGTTTACGTGGGTTCCCTCCGGGTACTCCGGCTTCCTCCCACCGTCCAAAGACATGCAGCTTGTGGGGATAGGTTAATTGGAAAATCCAAATTGCCATTAGGTGTGTGCGAGGGAATGTGAGTGCGAATGGTTGTCTGTCCCTGTGTGTTGGCCCTGCGACAGACTGGCGACCTGTCCAGGGTGTACCCTGCCTCTCGCCCTATGACAGCTGGGATAGGCTCCAGCGCCCCCCGCGACCCTGAAAAGGAGAAGCGGAAGCGAATGGATGGATGGAGGACAAGAAGGCTGAAGAGGACACTGCAGCTAGCATGCCTATTTAAAGTCCAAATCTTGCACAAACTGCTGCAGCTAATTAGCAAATATTGAAACAATTGAACAACAATGTGAATTTTGTACTCTGCATATTACAGTGTGAACTACAGCTGCAGCTGTGCCGGGTCAGTCATGCTTTCACACTCAGCTCACTGGGAACGGCATACACTATTACACTTTTATGGTGAGTACATGCTGCTCACAGTTTCCATTGACACCAAACCTTACAGCTGTTTTCAGCACATGCATCGACTTTAAAATAAAAGGACTCTTGCATGTCACCGAGTGAAGCATAATCTTCTGCCCTGCCAACTTATGAAGCTTTGCTGTTTAGTACACGTGGTAGTGATGTTAGTTTTACTGGTGAATCTGGCTTACGTAAAAAAAGGTTTAAATGTGACTAACAAGTAACTGAGGAGGCATCGTCACACCACAGGTCTTCCACTGAGACATTTTGCTGAATTTGCAGCATCATGTGGAAGATGTGTAGCATCAGCTTGGAGAGGCACAATATAAAGTGTATGCTTTCCATTGTTGGTGGCCGTCCCTGTAGATTTCTCTGAACAGAAGTAATGCATTCACAGCAGTTTTGCTACAGGCTGAGAACAGTTTTATCAAACTGTTGAATGGATCACAAGACAAAAACAAAACCACATTCATATTCACAGTTCAAGTTTTAGGACAATGGTGGTGAGTTTCAAATTGCATTTCATAAGATAAGATTTTAACCGTTGGATGGGTGAAAACACAATCAAATGCCTTGTAGAGCTTATTGAGACTCAGTGGGCCCGGAGATGCTGTGTGGGTGACGCAGAAGAGTTTATGAAAATGGATAGCATGATGAATATATTCACCATTTTCATAAGTAAAAGTTATTTATATAGCGCTTTTCACAGATAAAGATCACAAAGTGCTTTACAACAGAATGGAAATACAACAAATAACAATGTAAAACAGTCAAATACAACATAAAAACAACCGTTCATGTATCCGATTGTCTCTCCAGACGTCCCACAGCAGCCTGTCTGTGAGGAGGAGGAGGTTCTCCCTGAGCAGCAGCTCTGGAACCAGGAGAGGAGCTCCAGTGTGGAGCAGGAGGAACCAGAAGCTCCACAGATTAAAGAGGAACAGGAGGAACTGTGCAGCAGTCAGGAGGGAGAGCAGCTGGGACTGAAGCAGGAGACGGATACCTTCATGGTGACTGTTGTTGAGGAAGGAGAGCACAGTGAACCAGGAGGAGACGAGGAGCAGCTCCTCTGTGATGACTCTCCTCAAAGTGAAAGCACAGATGAAGAATCCAGCAAGTGTGAAGAGTCAGGGTTAAGTGAAACTGAGACTCAGTACCAAAGAAGAGGCAGAAGTGAGACAGACGTCAGGATGATGTGGAGAGCTGGACTGTGTCAGAGAGTCCCTGCAATGCTGCCACAGGTAGAGGGTCTGATGTTTGCCAAAAATCCATCAAGAGTCAATCCCAAAGAAAGAAACTTGTTTAAATCCTTCAAAACATGGGAAAAGCTTCAGGTTGAAAAAGACCTGGAAACACCACATGAGGACTCTCACAGGTGAGAGGCTGGAGTTGTACAAACAACCATTGTAATCACACTCTTAGAGATGGAGACACTGAGCTGGTCCCGAGCCAGCTAAGACATAGAGTCTCTCCATTATGTCCAGATGGACCACAGCGAGTGCAGGAGATCTGAGAGCTGCTGAGGGATCTCTGAGTCAGTGAGTGATGGCAGAAGATGTTCACTCGGTAACAGACTTGACTGGGATCTTCAGGGAAAGGTGAGACGAGGCAGCCGTCTATGAGCAGATCTCCAGTCTGCTGAGTGAAGCATTCGTGTTGCAAAGCGACACAGTGAAACATGTAACGCTTGAACTTCAGGTGCGTGGGTCAAGCCGGGACGCTGTCATCCTGAAGGCAGAAGCTGCAAAACATCCAGGAAACATCATCTTCATCGTAACTGAATCTAACGATCCATCTGTGATCCTGAGACCCTCTGTGATCCTGAGACCCTCTGTGATCCTGAGACCCTCTGTGACCCAGGCTCAGCATCCACACAAACCTTTTGATTATTTCACACAAACTATCACAAACAACAGCTGTGAGCTGCGTGGTGATCCTATCAAAGGAAATGTTCTGACACCGAGGGCTGGCATCACACGCAGGTACAAAGGAGACTTTCATCTGCTCTCACCTGTGCTGAGCAGACACCTGTGCTACATGCTGACATGAGCCCTGAAAGTTTACCCAGAATGCACTTTGTGTGTGAAGCTTCATGCAGGGAAAAACCAGATCAAACATCCAGGCTCCTCTGCGTCACACCGCCATAGGTCCAACACTCCCACACTCACAGATGTTCAGGCTCTTGGAGTGGCTGTAAAACTGATCTGAGT